>NC_091320.1:10749724-10775788 GCF_038502225.1 Cherax quadricarinatus
AAAGCTTCATGAAGATAACACAGCTTTGTGAAGATGATAACACAGCTTTGTGAACATAACAAAGCTTCATGAAGATAACACAGCTTTGTGAAGATGATAACACAGCTTTGTGAAGATGATAACACAGCTTTGTGAAGATGATAACAAAGCTTCATGAAGATAACACAGCTTCGTGAAGATGATAACACAGCTTTGTGAAGAAGATAACACAGCTTTGTGAAGATGATAACACAGCTTTGTGAAGATGATAACACAGCTTTAAGAAGAAGATAACACAGCTTTATGAAGAAGATAACAAAGCTTTGTGAATATGATAACACAGCTTTGTGAAGATGATAACAAAGCTTTGTGAAGATGATAACACAGCTTTGTGAATATGATAACACAGCTTTAAGAAGATGATAACACAGCTTTGTGAAGAAGATAACACAGCTTTGTGAAAAAGATAACAAAGCTTTGTGAATATGATAACACAGCTTTGTGAAGATGATAACACAGCTTTGTGAAGATGATAACACAGCTTTGTGAATATGATAACACAGCTCGGTGAAGATGAAAACAAAGCTTTATGAAGATGATAACACAGCTTTGTGAAGATGATAACAAAGCTTTGTGAAGATGATAACACAGCTTTGTGAAGATGATAACACAGCTTTGTGAATATGATAACACAGCTTTGTGAAGATGATAACACAGCTTTGTGAAGATGATAACACAGCTTTGTGAAGATGATAACGCAGCTTTGGGAAGATGATAACACAGCTTTGTGAAGATGATAACACAGCTTTGTGAAGATGATAACACAGCTTTGTGAAGATGATAACACAGCTTTTTGAAGGCTATAACACAGCTTCAAGAAGATGATAACACAGCTTTGTGAAGATGATAACACAGCTTTGTGAAGATGATAACACAGCTTTATGAAGATGATAACACAGCTTTGTGAAGATGATAACAAAGCTTCATGAAGATAACACAGCTTTGTGAAGATGATAACACAGTTTTGTGAATATGATAACACAGCTTACTTTATGATAAAGCTAACATAGCTTACTCTTATGCGAATGGCAGTGCGACTTTCTTTGTTTAAGACTAACACAGTTTTTTACATGGGAAGAGAAATGCAGTTGACTTTGTTTAAAAAATAACACAGTTTTGTTTGTGAAGGTTCACACAGCTTACAATAATAATAATAATAATAATAATAATAATAATAATAATATTAATAATAACACAGGTTTGTTTGTGAAGGTTTACACAGCTTACAATAATAATAATAATAATAATAATAATAATAATAATAATAATAATAATAACACAGGTTTGTTTGTGAAGGTTTACACAGCTTACAATAATAATAATAATAATAATAATAATAATAATAATAATAATAATAATAATAACACAGGTTTGTTTGTGAAGGTTTACACAGCTTACAATAATAATAATAATAATAATAATAATAATAATAATAATAATAATAATAATAATAATAATAATAATAATAATAATAATAATAATAATAATAATAATAATAATAATAATAATAATAATAATAATAATAATAATAATAATAATAATAATAATAATAATAATAATAATAATAATAATAATAATAATAATAATAATAATAATAATAATAATAATAATAATAATAATAATAATAATAATAATAATAATAATAATAATAATAATAATAATAATAATAATAATAATAATAATAATAATAATAATAATAATAATAATAATAATAATAATAATAATAATAATAATAATAATAATAATAATAATAATAATAATAATAATAATAATAATAATATAATAATAATAATAATAATAATAATAATAATAATAATAATAATAATAATAATAATAATAATAATAATAATAATAATAATAATAGTGATAATAATAATAATAGTAATAATAATAATAATAATAATAATAATAATAATAATAATAATAATAATAATAATAATAATAATAATAATAATAATAATAATAATAATAATAATAATAATAATAATAATAATAATAATAATAATAATAATAATAATAATAATAATAATAATAATAATAATAATAATAATAATAATAATAATAATAATAATAATAATAATAATAATAATAATAATAATAATAATAATAATAATAATAATAATAATAATAATAATAATAATAATAATAATAATAATAATAATAATAATAATAATAATAATAATAATAATAATAATAATAATAATAATAATAATAATAATAATAATAATAATAATAATAATAATAATAATAATAATAATAATAATAAATAATAATAATAATAATAATAATAATAATAATAATAATAATAATAATAATAATAATAATAATAATAATAATAATAATAATAATAATAATAATAATAATAATAATAATAATAATAATAATAATAATAATAATAATAATAATAATAATAATAATAATAATAATAATAATAATAATAATAATAATAATAATAATAATAATAATAATAATAATAATAATAATAATAATAATAATAATAATAATAATAATAATAATAATAATAATAATAATAATAATAATAATAATAATAATAATAATAATAATAATAATAATAATAATAATAATAATAATAATAATAATAATAATAATAATAATAATAATAATAATAATAATAATAATAATAATAATAATAATAATAATAATAATAATAATAATAATAATAATAATAATAATAATAATAATAATAATAATAATAATAATAATAATAATAATAATAATAATAATAATAATAATAATAATAATAATAATACTGATAATAATAATAATAATAATAATAATAATAATAATAATAATAATAATAATAATAATAATAATAATAATAATAATAATAATAATAATAAATAATAATAATAATAATAATAATAATAATAATAATAATAATAATAATAATAATAATAATAATAATAATAATAATAATAATAATAATAATAATAATAATAATAATAATAATAATAATAATAATAATAATAATAATAATAATAATAATAATAATAATAATAATAATAATAATAATAATAATAATAATAATAATAATAATAATAATAATAATAATAATAATAATAATAATAATAATAATAATAATAATAATAATAATAATAATAATAATAATAATAATAATAATAATAATAATAATAATAATAATAATAATAATAATAATAATAATAATAATAATAATAATAATAATAATAATAATAATAATAATAATAATAATAATAATAATAATAATAATAATAATAATAATAATAATAATAATAATAATAATAATAATAATAATAATAATAATAATAATAATAATAATAATAATAATAATAATAATAATAATAATAATAATAATAATAATAATAATAATAATAATAATAATAATAATAATAATAATAATAATAATAATAATAATAATAATAATAATAATAATAATAATAATAATAATAATAATAATAATAATAATAATAATAATAATAATAATAATAATAATAATAATAATAATAATAATAATAATAATAATAATAATAATAATAATAATAATAATACTAATAATAAAAATAATAATAATAATAATAATAATAATAATAATAATAATAATAATAATAATAATAATAATAATAATAATAATAATAACAATAATAATAATAATAATAATAATAATAATAATAATAATAATAATAATAATAATAATAATAATAATAATAATAATAATAATAATAATAATAAAATAATAATAATAATAATAATAATAATAATAATAATAATAATAATAATAATAATAATAATAATAATAATAATAATAATAATAATAATAATAATAATAATAATAATAATAATAATAATAAGAATAATAATAATAATAATAATAATAATAATAATAATAATAATAATAATAATAATAATAATAATAATAATAATAATAATAATAATAATAATATAATAATAATAATAATAATAATAATAATAATAATAATAATAATAATAATAATAATAATAATAATAATAATAATAATAATAATAATAATAATAATAATAATAATAATAATAATAATAATTAATAATAATAATAATAATAATAATAATAATAATAATAATAATAATAATAATAATAATAATAATAATAATAATAATAATAATAATAATAATAATAATAATAATAATAATAATAATAATAATAATAATAATAATAATAATAATAATAATAAGAACATAGTCACCAGGGTGAACATAGTCACCACGGTGAACATAGTCACCACGGTGAACATAGTCCCCACGGTGAACATAGTCCCCACGGTGAACATAGTCACCACGGTGAACATAGTCACCACGGTGAACATAGTCCCCACGGTGAACATAGTCACCACGGTGAACATAGTCGGGGAACCCCGGGAACATAGTCCCCACGGTGAACATAGTCCCCACGGGAACATAGTCCCCACGGTGAACATAGTACGGTGAACATATTCACCACTGTGAACATAGTCCCCACGGTGAACATAGTCCCCACGGTGAACATAGTCCCCACGGTGAACATAGTCCCCACGGTGAACATAGTCCCCACGGTGAACATAGTCATAGTCCCCACGGTGAACATAGTCCCACGGTGAACATAGTCACCACGGTGAACATAGTACCCACGGTGAACATAGTCCCACGGTAGAACATAGTCACCACGGTGAACATAGTCACCACGGGAACATAGTCCCCACGGTGAACATAGTCCCCACGGTGAACATAGTCCCCACGGTGAACATAGTCCCCACGGTGAACATAGTCCCCACGGGGAACATAGTCCCCACGGGAACATAGTCCCCACAGGTGAACATAGTCCCCAGGGTGAAGTCATAGTCCCCACGGGAACATAGTCCCCAAGGTGAACATAGTCCCCACGGTGAACATAGTCCCACGGTGAACATAGTCCTCCACGGGAACATAGTCCCCACGGGAACATAGTCACCACGGTGAACATAGTCCCCACGGTGAACATAGTCACCCACACGGTGAACATAGTCCCACGGTGAACATAGTCCCCACGGGAACATAGTCCCACGGTGAACATAGTCCCACAGGTGAACATAGTCCCCACGGTGAACATAGTCCCCACGGGGAACATAGTCCCCACGGTGAACATAGTCTCCACGGTGAACATAGTCTCCACGGTGAACATAGTCCCCACGGGAACATAGTCACCACGGTGAACATAGTCCCCACGGTGAACATAGTCCCCACGGGAACATAGTCCCACGGGGAACATAGTCCCCACGGTGAACATAGTCCCCACGGGAACATAGTCCCACGGGGAACATAGTCCCCAGGGGGAACATAGTCCCCACGGGAACATAGTCACCACGGGGAACATAGTCACCACGGGGAACATAGTCCCCACGGTGAACATAGTCACCACGGGAACATAGTCCCCACGGTGAACATAGTCCCCACGGTGAACATAGTCCCCACGGGTAACATAGTCCCCACGGTGAACATAGTCCCCACGGTGAACATAGTCCCCACGGTGAACATAGTCCCCACGGTGAACATAGTCCCCACGGTGAACATAGTCACCACGGTGAACATAGTCACCACGGTGAACATAGTCCCCACGGTGAACATAGTCCCCACGGTTAACATAGTCACCACGGTGAACATAGTCACCACGGTGAACATAGTCCCCACGGTGAACATAGTCACCACGGTGAACATAGTCCCCACGGTGAACATAGTCCCCACAGGTGAACCTAGTCCCCACGGTGAACATAGTCCCCACGGTGAACATAGTCCCCACGGTGAACATAGTCCCCACGGTGAACATAGTCCCCACGGGTGAACATAGTCCCCACGGGAACATAGTCCCCACGGTGAACATAGTACCCACGGGGAACATAGTCCCCACGGGTGAACATAGTCCCCACGGTGAACATAGTCACCACGGTGAACATAGTCCCCACGGTGAACATAGTTCCCACGGGAACATAGTCCCCACGGGAACATAGTCCCCACGGTGAACATAGTCCCCACGGTGAACATAGTCCCCACGGTGAACATAGTCCCCACGGTGAACATAGTCCCCACGGTGAACATAGTCCCCACGGTGAACATAGTCCCCACGGTGAACATAGTCCCCACGGTGAACATAGTCCCCACGGTGAACATAGTCCCCACTGTGAACATAGAACATAGTAGTCCCCACGGTGAACATAGTCCCACGGTGAACATAGTCCCCACGGTGAACATAGTCCCCACAGGTGAACATAGTCCCCACGATGAACATAGTCTCCACAGGGAACATAGTCCCCACGGTGACCATAGTACCCACGGTGAACATAGTCCCCACGGTGAACATAGTCCCCACGGGAACATAGTCCCCACGGTGAACATAGTCCCCACGGGAACATAGTCCCCACGGTGAACATAGTCCCCACGGTGTAACACAGTAGTCCCACGGTGAACATAGTCCCCACAGGTGAACATAGTCCCCACGGTGAACATAGTTCCCACAGGGAACATAGTCCCCACAGGTGAACATAGTCCCCACGGGAACATAGTCCCCACGGTGAACATAGTCCCCACGGTGAACATAGTCCCACGGTGAACATAGTCCCCACGGTGAACATAGTCCCACGGTGAACATAGTCCCCACGGTGAACATAGTCCCCACGGTGAACATACAGTGGTGAACATAGTCCCTACAGTGAACATAGTCCCCACAGGGAACATTGTCCCTACGGTGAACACAGTCCCCACAGGGAACATAGTCCTCACGGTGAACATAGTCCCCACAGGGAACATTGTCCCCACGGTGAACATAGTCCCCACGGTGAACATAGTCCCCTCAGGGAACATAGTCCCCACGTGGAACATAGTCCCCACGTGGAACATAGTCCCCACGGGGAACATAGTCCCCACGGTGAACATAGTCCCCACGGTGAACATAGACACCACGGTGAACATAGTCCCACGGTGAACAACCCAGTCCCCACGGGGAACATTGTCCCCACAGGGAACATAGTCCCCACGGGGAACATAGTCCCCACGGAACATAACATAGTCCCCACGGGGAACATAGTCCCCACGGGAACATAGTCCCCACGGGGAACATAGTCCCCACAGGGAACATAGTCCCCACGAGGGAACATAGTCCCCACGGGGAACATAGTCCCCACAGGGAACATAGTCCCCACTGGGAACATAGTCCCCACGGGGAACATAGTCCCCACGGGGAACATAGTCCCCACAGGGAACATAGTCAATGAACCCACTGGGAACATAGTCCCCACGGGGAACATAGTCCCCACGGGGAACATAGTCCCCACGCTGAACCACAGGGAACATAGTCCCCACTGGGAACATAGTCCCCACGGTGAACATAGTCCCGTCGGTGATCATAGTCCCCACGGTGAACATAGTCCCCACGGTGAACATAGTCCCCACGGTGAACATAGTCACCACGGTGAACATAGTCCCCACGGTGAACATAGTCCCCACGGTGAACATAGTCCCCACGGTGAACATTGTCCCTACGGTGAACACAGTCCCCACAGGGAACATAGTCCTCACGGTGAACATAGTCCCCACAGGGAACATTGTCCCCACGGTGAACATAGTCCCCACGGTGACCATAGTTCCCACGGTGAACTTAGTCCCCACGGTGACCATAGTCCCCACGGTGAACATAGTCCCCTCAGTGAACATAGTCCCCACGGTGAACATAGTCCCCACGGTGAACATAGTCCCCACGGTGAACATAGTCCCCACGGTGAACATAGTCCCCACGGTGAACATAGTCCCCACGGTGAACATAGTCCCCACGGTGAACATAGTCCCCACGGTGAACATAGTCCCCACGGTGAACATAGTCCCCACAGGGAACATAGTCCCCACGGTGAACATAGTCCCCACGGTGAACATAGTCCCCACAGGGAACATAGTCCCCACGGGGAACATAGTCCCCACGGTGAACATAGTCCCCACCACGGTGAACATAGTCCCCACGGTGAACATAGTCCCCACGGGAACATAGTCACCACGGGTGAACATAGTCCCCAAAGGGAACATAGGTGAACATAGTCCCCACGGTGAACATAGTCACCACGGTGAACATAGTCCCCATAGGTGAACATAGTCCCCACGGGAACATAGTCCCCACGGTGAACATAGTCCCCACGGTGAACATAGTCCCCACGGTGAACATAGTCACCACGGTGAACATAGTCACCACGGTGAACATAGTCCCCACGGTGAACATAGTCACCACGGTGAACATAGTCCCCACGGTGAACATAGTCACCACGGTGAACATAGTCCCCACGGTGAACATAGTCCCCACGGTGAACATAGTCACCACGGTGAACATAGTCCCCACGGTGAACATAGTCCCCACGGTGTACATAGTCCCCACAGGGAACATAGTCCCCACGGTGAACATAGTCACCACGGGAACATAGTCCCCACGGTGAACATAGTCCCCACGGTGAACATAGTCACCACGGTGAACATAGTCCCCACGGTGAACATAGTCACCACGGTGAACATAGTCACCACGGTGAACATAGTCCCCACGGTGAACATAGTCCCCACGGTGAACATAGTCACCACGGTGAACATAGTCACCACGGTGAACATAGTCACCACGGTGAACATAGTCACCACGGTGAACATAGTCACCACGGTGAACATAGTCACCACGGTGAACATAGTCACCACGGTGAACATAGTCACCACGGTGAACATAGTCACCACGGTGAACATAGTCACCACGGTGAACATAGTCACCACGGTGAACATAGTCACCACGGTGAACATAGTCACCACGGTGAACTAATCTTAAATCGCCTTTAATTTACAAAAAATCTTTATTGTGATAATAATTAAGATATATTGTGAGCAAGATCACCACCAGTGGTCGTAATGTTAGCAAGATCACCACCAGTGGTCGTAATGTTAGCAAGATCACCACCAGTGGTCGTAATGTTAGCAAGATCACCACCAGTGGTCGTAATGTTAGCAAGATCACCACCAGTGGTCGTAATGTTAGCAAGATCACCACCAGTGTGCGTAATGTTAGCAAGATCACCACCAGGGGTCGTAATGTTAGCAAGATCACCACCGGTGGTCGTAATGTTAAGATCACCACCAGTGGTCGTAATGTTAGCAAGATCACCACCATGGTCGTAATGTTAGCAAGATCACCACCAGTGGTCGTAATGTTAGCAAGATCACCACCAGTGGTCGTAATGTTAGCAAGATCACCACCAGTGGTCGTAATGTTAGCAAGATCACCACCAGTGGTCGTAATGTTAGCAAGATCACCACCAGTGGTCGTAATGTTAGCAAGATCACCACCAGTGGTCGTAATGTTAGCAAGATCACCACCAGTGGTCGTAATGTTAGCAAGATCACCACCAGTGGTCGTAATGTTAGCAAGATCACCACCAGTGGTCGTAATGTTAGCAAGATCACCACCAGTGGTCGTAATGTTAGCAAGATCACCACCAGTGGTCGTAATGTTAGCAAGATCACCACCAGTGGTCGTAATGTTAGCAAGATCACCACCAGTGGTCGTAATGTTAGCAAGATCACCACCAGTGGTCGTAATGTTAGCAAGATCACCACCAGTGGTCGTAATGTTAGCAAGATCACCACCAGTGGTCGTAATGTTAGCAAGATCACCACCAGTGGTCGTAATGTTAGCAAGATCACCACCAGTGGTCGTAATGTTAGCAAGATCACCACCAGTGGTCGTAATGTTAGCAAGATCACCACCAGTGGTCGTAATGTTAGCAAGATCACCACCAGTGGTCGTAATGTTAGCAAGATCACCACCAGTGGTCGTAATGTTAGCAAGATCACCACCAGTGGTCGTAATGTTAGCAAGATCACCACCAGTGGTCGTAATGTTAGCAAGATCACCACCAGTGGTCGTAATGTTAGCAAGATCACCACCAGTGGTCGTAATGTTAGCAAGATCACCACCAGTGGTCGTAATGTTAGCAAGATCACCACCAGTGGTCGTAATGTTAGCAAGATCACCACCAGTGGTCGTAATGTTAGCAAGATCACCACCAGTGGTCGTAATGTTAGCAAGATCACCACCAGTGGTCGTAATGTTAGCAAGATCACCACCAGTGGTCGTAATGTTAGCAAGATCACCACCAGTGGTCGTAATGTTAGCAAGATCACTACCAGTGGTCGTAATGTTAGCCAGATCACCACCAGTGGTCGTAATGTTAGCAAAATCACCACCAGTGGTCGTAATGTTAGCAAGATCACCACCAGTGGTCGTAATGTTAGCAAGATCACCACCAGTGGTCGTAATGTTAGCAAGATCACCACCAGTGGTCGTAATGTTTGCAAGATCACCACCAGTGGTCGTAATGTTAGCCAGATCACCACCAGTGGTCGTAATGTTAGCCAGATCACCACCAGTGGTCGTAATGTTAGCAAGATCACCACCAGTGGTCGTAATGTTAGCCAGATCACCACCAGTTGTCGTAATGTTAGCAAGATCACCACCAATGGTCGTAATGTTAGCCAGATCACCACCAGTGGTCGTAATGTTAGCAAGATCACCACCGGTGGTCGTAATGTTAGCAAGATCACCACCAGTGGTCGTAATGTTAGCAAGATCACCACCAGTGGTCGTAATGTTAGCAAGATCACCACCAGTGGTCGTAATGTTAGCAAGATCACCACCAGTGGTCGTAATGTTAGCCAGATCACCACCAGTGGTCGTAATGTTAGCAAGATCACCACCAGTGGTCGTAATGTTAGCAAGATCACCACCAGTGGTGGTAATGTTAGCAAGATCACCACCAGTGGTCGTAATGTTAGCAAGATCACCACCAGTGGTCGTAATGTTAGCAAGATCACCACCAGTGGTCGTAATGTTAGCCAGATCACCACCAGTGGTCGTAATGTTAGCAAGATCACCACCAGTGGTCGTAATGTTAGCAAGATCACCGCCAGTGGTCGTAATGTTAGCAAGATCACCATCAGTGGTCGTAATGTTAGCAAGATCACCACCAGTGGTCGTAATGTTAGCAAGATCACCACCAGTGGTCGTAATGTTAGCAAGATCATCACCAGTGGTCGTAATGTTAGCAAGATCACCACCAGTGGTAGTAATGTTAGCAAGATCACCACCAGTGGTCGTAATGTTAGCAAGATCACCACCAGTGGTCGTAATGTTAGCAAGATCACCACCAGTGGTCGTAATGTTAGCAAGATCATCACCAGTGGTCGTAATGTTAGCCAGATCACCACCAGTGGTCGTAATGTTAGCCAGATCACCACCAGTGGTCGTAATGTTAGCAAGATCACCACCAGTGGTCGTAATGTTAGCAAGATCACCACCAGTGGTCGTAATGTTAGCAAGATCACCACCAGTGGTCGTAATGTTAGCAAGATCACCACCAGTGGTCGTAATGTTAGCAAGATCACCACCAGTGGTCGTAATGTTAGCAAGATCACCACCAGTGGTCGTAATGTTAGCAAGATCACCACCAGTGGTCGTAATGTTAGCAAGATCACCACCAGTGGTCGTAATGTTAGCAAGATCACCACCAGTGGTCGTAATGTTAGCAAGATCACCACCAGTGGTCGTAATGTTATCAAGATCACCACCAGTGGTCGTAATGTTAGCAAGATCACCACCAGTGGTCGTAATGTTAGCAAGATCACCACCAGTGGTCGTAATGTTAGCAAGATCACTACCAGTGGTCGTAATGTTAGCCAGATCACCACCAGTGGTCGTAATGTTAGCAAAATCACCACCAGTGGTCGTAATGTTAGCAAGATCACCACCAGTGGTCGTAATGTTAGCAAGATCACCACCAGTGGTCGTAATGTTAGCAAGATCACCACCAGTGGTCGTAATGTTTGCAAGATCACCACCAGTGGTCGTAATGTTAGCCAGATCACCACCAGTGGTCGTAATGTTAGCCAGATCACCACCAGTGGTCGTAATGTTAGCAAGATCACCACCAGTGGTCGTAATGTTAGCCAGATCACCACCAGTGGTCGTAATGTTAGCAAGATCACCACCAATGGTCGTAATGTTAGCCAGATCACCACCAGTGGTCGTAATGTTAGCAAGATCACCACCGGTGGTCGTAATGTTAGCAAGATCACCACCAGTGGTCGTAATGTTAGCAAGATCACCACCAGTGGTCGTAATGTTAGCAAGATCACCACCAGTGGTCGTAATGTTAGCAGCCAGATCACCACCAGTGGTCGTAATGTTAGCAAGATCACCACCAGTGGTCGTAATGTTAGCAAGATCACCACCAGTGGTCGTAATGTTAGCAAGATCACCACCAGTGGTCGTAATGTTAGCAAGATCACCACCAGTGGTCGTAATGTTAGCAAGATCACCACCAGTGGTCGTAATGTTAGCAAGATCACCACCAGTGGTCGTAATGTTAGCAAGATCACCACCAGTGGTCGTAATGTTAGCAAGATCACCACCAGTGGTCGTAATGTTAGCAAGATCACCACCAGTGGTCGTAATGTTAGCATGATCACCACCAGTGGTCGTAATGTTAGCAAGATCACCACCAGTGGTCGTAATGTTAGCAAGATCACCACCGGTGGTCGTAATGTTAGCAAGATCTTAGCAAGATCACCAGTGGTCGTAATGTTAGCAAGATCACCACCAGTGGTCGTAATGTTAGCAAGATCACCACCAGTGGTCGTAATGTTAGCAAGATCACCACCAGTGGTCGTAATGTTAGCAAGATCACCACCAGTGGTCGTAATGTTAGCAAGATCACCACCAGTGGTCGTAATGTTAGCAAGATCACCACCAGTGGTCGTAATGTTAGCAAGATCACCACCAGTGGTCGTAATGTTAGCAAGATCACCACCAGTGGTCGTAATGTTAGCAAGATCACCACCAGTGGTCGTAATGTTAGCAAGATCACCACCAGTGGTCGTAATGTTAGCAAGATCACCACCAGTGGTCGTAATGTTAGCAAGATCACCACCAGTGGTCGTAATGTTAGCAAGATCACCACCAGTGGTCGTAATGTTAGCAAGATCACCACCAGTGGTCGTAATGTTAGCAAGATCACCACCAGTGGTCGTAATGTTAGCAAGATCACCACCAGTGGTCGTAATGTTAGCAAGATCACCACCAGTGGTCGTAATGTTAGCAAGATCACCACCAGTGGTCGTAATGTTAGCAAGATCACCACCAGTGGTCGTAATGTTAGCAAGATCACCACCAGTGGTCGTAATGTTAGCAAGATCACCACCAGTGGTCGTAATGTTAGCAAGATCACCACCAGTGGTCGTAATGTTAGCAAGATCACCACCAGTGGTCGTAATGTTAGCAAGATCACCACCAGTGGTCGTAATGTTAGCAAGATCACCACCAGTGGTCGTAATGTTAGCAAGATCACCACCAGTGGTCGTAATGTTAGCAAGATCACCACCAGTGGTCGTAATGTTAGCAAGATCACCACCAGTGGTCGTAATGTTAGCCAGATCACCACCAGTGGTCGTAATGTTAGCAAGATCACCACCAGTGGTCGTAATGTTAGCAAGATCACCACCAGTGGTCGTAATGTTAGCAAGATCACCACCAGTGGTCGTAATGTTAGCAAGATCACCACCAGTGGTCGTAATGTTAGCAAGATCACCACCAGTGGTCGTAATGTTAGCAAGATCACCACCAGTGGTCGTAATGTTAGCAAGATCACCACCAGTGGTCGTAATGTTAGCAAGATCACCACCAGTGGTCGTAATGTTAGCAAGATCACCACCAGTGGTCGTAATGTTAGCAAGATCACCACCAGTGGTCGTAATGTTAGCAAGATCACCACCAGTGGTCGTAATGTTAGCAAGATCACCACCAGTGGTCGTAATGTTAGCAAGATCACCACCAGTGGTCGTAATGTTAGCAAGATCACCACCAGTGGTCGTAATGTTAGCAAGATCACCACCAGTGGTCGTAATGTTAGCAAGATCACCACCAGTGGTCGTAATGTTAGCAAGATCACCACCAGTGGTCGTAATGTTAGCAAGATCACCACCAGTGGTCGTAATGTTAGCAAGATCACCACCAGTGGTCGTAATGTTAGCAAGATCACCACCAGTGGTCGTAATGTTAGCAAGATCACCACCAGTGGTCGTAATGTTAGCAAGATCACCACCAGTGGTCGTAATGTTAGCAAGATCACCACCAGTGGTCGTAATGTTAGCAAGATCACCACCAGTGGTCGTAATGTTAGCAAGATCACCACCAGTGGTCGTAATGTTAGCAAGATCACCACCAGTGGTCGTAATGTTAGCAAGATCACCACCAGTGGTCGTAATGTTAGCAAGATCACCACCAGTGGTCGTAATGTTAGCAAGATCACCACCAGTGGTCGTAATGTTAGCAAGATCACCACCAGTGGTCGTAATGTTAGCAAGATCACCACCAGTGGTCGTAATGTTAGCAAGATCACCACCAGTGGTCGTAATGTTAGCAAGATCACCACCAGTGGTCGTAATGTTAGCAAGATCACCACCAGTGGTCGTAATGTTAGCAAGATCACCACCAGTGGTCGTAATGTTAGCAAGATCACCACCAGTGGTCGTAATGTTAGCAAGATCACCACCAGTGGTCGTAATGTTAGCAAGATCACCACCAGTGGTCGTAATGTTAGCAAGATCACCACCAGTGGTCGTAATGTTAGCAAGATCACCACCAGTGGTCGTAATGTTAGCAAGATCACCACCAGTGGTCGTAATGTTAGCAAGATCACCACCAGTGGTCGTAATGTTAGCAAGATCACCACCAGTGGTCGTAATGTTAGCAAGATCACCACCAGTGGTCGTAATGTTAGCAAGATCACCACCAGTGGTCGTAATGTTAGCAAGATCACCACCAGTGGTCGTAATGTTAGCAAGATCACCACCAGTGGTCGTAATGTTAGCAAGATCACCACCAGTGGTCGTAATGTTAGCAAGATCACCACCAGTGGTCGTAATGTTAGCAAGATCACCACCAGTGGTCGTAATGTTAGCAAGATCACCACCAGTGGTCGTAATGTTAGCAAGATCACCACCAGTGGTCGTAATGTTAGCAAGATCACCACCAGTGGTCGTAATGTTAGCAAGATCACCACCAGTGGTCGTAATGTTAGCAAGATCACCACCAGTGGTCAAGATCACCACCAGTGGTCGTAATGTTAGCAAGATCACCACCAGTGGTCGTAATGTTAGCAAGATCACCACCAGTGGTCGTAATGTTAGCAAGATCACCACCAGTGGTCGTAATGTTAGCAAGATCACCACCAGTGGTCGTAATGTTAGCAAGATCACCACCAGTGGTCGTAATGTTAGCAAGATCACCACCAGTGGTCGTAATGTTAGCAAGATCACCACCAGTGGTCGTAATGTTAGCAAGATCACCACCAGTGGTCGTAATGTTAGCAAGATCACCACCAGTGGTCGTAATGTTAGCAAGATCACCACCAGTGGTCGTAATGTTAGCAAGATCACCACCAGTGGTCGTAATGTTAGCAAGATCACCACCAGTGGTCGTAATGTTAGCAAGATCACCACCAGTGGTCGTAATGTTAGCAAGATCACCACCAGTGGTCGTAATGTTAGCAAGATCACCACCAGTGGTCGTAATGTTAGCAAGATCACCACCAGTGGTCGTAATGTTAGCAAGATCACCACCAGTGGTCGTAATGTTAGCAAGATCACCACCAGTGGTCGTAATGTTAGCAAGATCACCACCAGTGGTCGTAATGTTAGCAAGATCACCACCAGTGGTCGTAATGTTAGCAAGATCACCACCAGTGGTCGTAATGTTAGCAAGATCACCACCAGTGGTCGTAATGTTAGCAAGATCACCACCAGTGGTCGTAATGTTAGCAAGATCACCACCAGTGGTCGTAATGTTAGCAAGATCACCACCAGTGGTCGTAATGTTAGCAAGATCACCACCAGTGGTCGTAATGTTAGCAAGATCACCACCAGTGGTCACAAGATCACCACCAGTGGTGGTAATGTTAGCAAGATCACCACCAGTGGTCGTAATGTTAGCAAGATCACCACCAGTGGTCGTAATGTTAGCAAGATCACCACCAGTGGTCGTAATGTTAGCAAGATCACCACCAGTGGTCGTAATGTTAGCAAGATCACCACCAGTGGTCGTAATGTTAGCAAGATCACCACCAGTGGTCGTAATGTTAGCAAGATCACCACCAGTGGTCGTAATGTTAGCAAGATCACCACCAGTGGTCGTAATGTTAGCAAGATCACCACCAGTGGTAGTAATGTTAGTCGTAATGTTAAGATCACCACCAGTGGTCGTAATGTTAGCAAGATCACCACCAGTGGTCGTAATGTTAGCAAGATCACCACCAGTGGTCGTAATGTTAGCAAGATCACCACCAGTGGTCGTAATGTTAGCAAGATCACCACCAGTGGTCGTAATGTAGCAAGATAGCGTAATGTTAAGATCACCACCAGTGGTCGTAATGTTAGCAAGATCACCACCAGTGGTCGTAATGTTAGCAAGATCACCACCAGTGGTCGTAATGTTAGCAAGATCACCACCCGTGGTCGTAATGTTAGCAAGATCACCACCAGTGGTCGTAATGTTAGCAAGATCACCACCAGTGGTCGTAATGTTAGCAAGATCACCACCAGTGGTCGTAATGTTAGCCAGATCACCACCAGTGGTCGTAATGTTAGCAAGATCACCACCAGTGGTCGTAATGTTAGCAAGATCACCACCAGTGGTCGTAATGTTAGCAAGATCACCACCAGTGGTCGTAATGTTAGCAAGATCACCACCAGTGGTCGTAATGTTAGCAAGATCACCACCAGTGGTCGTAATGTTAGCAAGATCACCACCAGTGGTCGTAATGTTAGCAAGATCACCACCAGTGGTCGTAATGTTAGCAAGATCACCACCAGTGGTCGTAATGTTAGCAAGATCACCACCAGTGGTCGTAATGTTAGCAAGATCACCACCAGTGGTCGTAATGTTAGCAAGATCACCACCAGTGGTCGTAATGTTAGCAAGATCACCACCAGTGGTCGTAATGTTAGCAAGATCACCACCAGTGGTCGTAATGTTAGCAAGATCACCACCAGTGGTCGTAATGTTAGCAAGATCACCACCAGTGGTCGTAATGTTAGCAAGATCACCACCAGTGGTCGTAATGTTAGCAAGATCACCACCAGTGGTCGTAATGTTAGCAAGATCACCACCAGTGGTCGTAATGTTAGCAAGATCACCACCAGTGGTCGTAATGTTAGCAAGATCACCACCAGTGGTCGTAATGTTAGCAAGATCACCACCAGTGGTCGTAATGTTAGCAAGATCACCACCAGTGGTCGTAATGTTAGCAAGATCACCACCAGTGGTCGTAATGTTAGCAAGATCACCACCAGTGGTCGTAATGTTAGCAAGATCACCACCAGTGGTCGTAATGTTAGCAAGATCACCACCAGTGGTCGTAATGTTAGCAAGATCACCACCAGTGGTCGTAATGTTAGCAAGATCACCACCAGTGGTCGTAATGTTAGCAAGATCACCACCAGTGGTCGTAATGTTAGCAAGATCACCACCAGTGGTCGTAATGTTAGCAAGATCACCACCAGTGGTCGTAATGTTAGCAAGATCACCACCAGTGGTCGTAATGTTAGCAAGATCACCACCAGTGGTCGTAATGTTAGCAAGATCACCACCAGTGGTCGTAATGTTAGCAAGATCACCACCAGTGGTCGTAATGTTAGCAAGATCACCACCAGTGGTCGTAATGTTAGCAAGATCACCACCAGTGGTCGTAATGTTAGCAAGATCACCACCAGTGGTCGTAATGTTAAGATCACCACCAGTGGTCGATACCAGTGGTCGTAATGTTAGCAAGATCACCACCAGTGGTCGTAATGTTAGCAAGATCACCACCAGTGGTCGTAATGTTAGCAAGATCACCACCAGTGGTCGTAATGTTAGCAAGATCACCATCAGTGGTCGTAATGTTAGCAAGATCACCACCAGTGGTCGTAATGTTAGCAAGATCACCACCAGTGGTCGTAATGTTAGCAAGATCACCACCAGTGGTCGTAATGTTAGCAAGATCACCACCAGTGGTCGTAATGTTAGCAAGATCACCACCAGTGGTCGTAATGTTAGCAAGATCACCACCAGTGGTCGTAATGTTAGCAAGATCACCACCAGTGGTCGTAATGTTAGATCACCACCAGTGGTCGATCACCACCAGTGGTCGTAATGTTAGCAAGATCACCACCAGTGGTCGTAATGTTAGAAAGATCACCACCAGTGGTCGTAATGTTAGCAAGATCACCACCAGTGGTCGTAATGTTAGCAAGATCACCACCAGTGGTCGTAATGTTAGCAAGATCACCACCAGTGGTCGTAATGTTAGCCAGATCACCACCAGTGGTCGTAATGTTAGCAAGATCACCACCAGTGGTCGTAATGTTAGCAAGATCACCACCAGTGGTCGTAATGTTAGCAAGATCACCACCAGTGGTCGTAATGTTAGCAAGATCACCACCAGTGGTCGTAATGTTAGCAGATCACCACCAGTGGTCGTAATGTTAGCAAGATCACCACCAGTGGTCGTAATGTTAGCAAGATCACCACCAGTGGTCGTAATGTTAGCAAGATCACCACCAGTGGTCGTAATGTTAGCAAGATCACCACCAGTGGTCGTAATGTTAGCAAGATCACCACCAGTGGTCGTAATGTTAGCAAGATCACCACCAGTGGTCGTAATGTTAGCAGATCACCACCAGTGGTCGTAATGTTAGCAAGATCACCACCAGTGGTCGTAATGTTAGCAAGATCACCACCAGTGGTCGTAATGTTAGCAAGATCACCACCAGTGGTCGTAATGTTAGCAAGATCACCACCAGTGGTCGTAATGTTAGCAAGATCACCACCAGTGGTCGTAATGTTAGCAAGATCACCACCAGTGGTCGTAATGTTAGCAAGATCACCACCAGTGGTCGTAATGTTAGCAAGATCACCACCAGTGGTCGTAATGTTAGCAAGATCACCACCAGTGGTCGTAATGTTAGCAAGATCACCACCAGTGGTCGTAATGTTAGCAAGATCACCACCAGTGGTCGTAATGTTAGCAAGATCACCACCAGTGGTCGTAATGTTAGCAAGATCACCACCAGTGGTCGTAATGTTAGCAAGATCACCACCAGTGGTCGTAATGTTAGCAAGATCACCACCAGTGGTCGTAATGTTAGCAAGATCACCACCAGTGGTCGTAATGTTAGCAAGATCACCACCAGTGGTCGTAATGTTAGCAAGATCACCACCAGTGGTCGTAATGTTAGCAAGATCACCACCAGTGGTCGTAATGTTAGCAAGATCACCACCAGTGGTCGTAATGTTAGCAAGATCACCACCAGTGGTCGTAATGTTTAGCGTAATGTTAGCAAGATCACCACCAGTGGTCGTAATGTTAGCAAGATCACCACCAGTGGTCGTAATGTTAGCAAGATCACCACCAGTGGTCGTAATGTTAGCAAGATCACCACCAGTGGTCGTAATGTTAGCAAGATCACCACCAGTGGTCGTAATGTTAGCAAGATCACCACCAGTGGTCGTAATGTTAGCAAGATCACCACCAGTGGTCGTAATGTTAGCAAGATCACCACCAGTGGTCGTAATGTTAGCAAGATCACCACCAGTGGTCGTAATGTTAGCAAGATCACCACCAGTGGTCGTAATGTTAGCAAGATCACCACCAGTGGTCGTAATGTTAGCAAGATCACCACCAGTGGTCGTAATGTTAGCAAGATCACCACCAGTGGTCGTAATGTTAGCAAGATCACCACCAGTGGTCGTAATGTTAGCAAGATCACCACCAGTGGTCGTAATGTTAGCAAGATCACCACCAGTGGTCGTAATGTTAGCAAGATCACCACCAGTGGTCGTAATGTTAGCAAGATCACCACCAGTGGTCGTAATGTTAGCAAGATCACCACCAGTGGTCGTAATGTTAGCAAGATCACCACCAGTGGTCGTAATGTTAGCAAGATCACCACCAGTGGTCGTAATGTTAGCAAGATCACCACCAGTGGTCGTAATGTTAGCAAGATCACCACCAGTGGTCGTAATGTTAGCAAGATCACCACCAGTGGTCGTAATGTTAGCAAGATCACCACCAGTGGTCGTAATGTTAGCAAGATCACCACCAGTGGTCGTAATGTTAGCAAGATCACCACCAGTGGTCGTAATGTTAGCAAGATCACCACCAGTGGTCGTAATGTTAGCAAGATCACCACCAGTGGTCGTAATGTTAGCAAGATCACCACCAGTGGTCGTAATGTTAGCAAGATCACCACCAGTGGTCGTAATGTTAGCAAGATCACCACCAGTGGTCGTAATGTTAGCAAGATCACCACCAGTGGTCGTAATGTTAGCAAGATCACCACCAGTGGTCGTAATGTTAGCAAGATCACCACCAGTGGTCGTAATGTTAGCAAGATCACCACCAGTGGTCGTAATGTTAGCAAGATCACCACCAGTGGTCGTAATGTTAGCAAGATCACCACCAGTGGTCGTAATGTTAGCAAGATCACCACCAGTGGTCGTAATGTTAGCAAGATCACCACCAGTGGTCGTAATGTTAGCAAGATCACCACCAGTGGTCGTAATGTTAGCAAGATCACCACCAGTGGTCGTAATGTTAGCAAGATCACCACCAGTGGTCGTAATGTTAGCAAGATCACCACCAGTGGTCGTAATGTTAGCAAGATCACCACCAGTGGTCGTAATGTTAGCAAGATCACCACCAGTGGTCGTAATGTTAGCAAGATCACCACCAGTGGTCGTAATGTTAGCAAGATCACCACCAGTGGTCGTAATGTTAGCAAGATCACCACCAGTGGTCGTAATGTTAGCAAGATCACCACCAGTGGTCGTAATGTTAGCAAGATCACCAGTGGTCGTAATGTTAGCAAGATCACCACCAGTGGTCGTAATGTTAGCAAGATCACCACCAGTGGTCGTAATGTTAGCAAGATCACCACCAGTGGTCGTAATGTTAGCAAGATCACCACCAGTGGTCGTAATGTTAGCAAGATCACCACCAGTGGTCGTAATGTTAGCAAGATCACCACCAGTGGTCGTAATGTTAGCAAGATCACCACCAGTGGTCGTAATGTTAGCAAGATCACCACCAGTGGTCGTAATGTTAGCAAGATCACCACCAGTGGTCGTAATGTTAGCCAGATCACCACCAGTGGTCGTAATGTTAGCAAGATCACCACCAGTGGTCGTAATGTTAGCAAGATCACCACCAGTGGTCGTAATGTTAGCAAGATCACCACCAGTGGTCGTAATGTTAGCAAGATCACCACCAGTGGTCGTAATGTTAGCAAGATCACCACCAGTGGTCGTAATGTTAGCAAGATCACCACCAGTGGTCGTAATGTTAGCAAGATCACCACCAGTGGTCGTAATGTTAGCAAGATCACCACCAGTGGTCGTAATGTTAGCAAGATCACCACCAGTGGTCGTAATGTTAGCAAGATCACCACCAGTGGTCGTAATGTTAGCAAGATCACCACCAGTGGTCGTAATGTTAGCAAGATCACCACCAGTGGTCGTAATGTTAGCAAGATCACCACCAGTGGTCGTAATGTTAGCAAGATCACCACCAGTGGTCGTAATGTTAGCAAGATCACCACCAGTGGTCGTAATGTTAGCAAGATCACCACCAGTGGTCGTAATGTTAGCAAGATCACCACCAGTGGTCGTAATGTTAGCAAGATCACCACCAGTGGTCGTAATGTTAGCAAGATCACCACCAGTGGTCGTAATGTTAGCAAGATCACCACCAGTGGTCGTAATGTTAGCAAGATCACCACCAGTGGTCGTAATGTTAGCAAGATCACCACCAGTGGTCGTAATGTTAGCAAGATCACCACCAGTGGTCGTAATGTTAGCAAGATCACCACCAGTGGTCGTAATGTTAGCAAGATCACCACCAGTGGTCGTAATGTTAGCAAGATCACCACCAGTGGTCGTAATGTTAGCAAGATCACCACCAGTGGTCGTAATGTTAGCAAGATCACCACCAGTGGTCGTAATGTTAGCAAGATCACCACCAGTGGTCGTAATGTTAGCAAGATCACCACCAGTGGTCGTAATGTTAGCAAGATCACCACCAGTGGTCGTAATGTTAGCAAGATCACCACCAGTGGTCGTAATGTTAGCAAGATCTGTTAGCCAGATCACCACCAGTGGTCGTAATGTTAGCAAGATCACCACCAGTGGTCGTAATGTTAGCAAGATCACCACCAGTGGTCGTAATGTTAGCAAGATCACCACCAGTGGTCGTAATGTTAGCAAGATCACCACCAGTGGTCGTAATGTTAGCAAGATCACCACCAGTGGTCGTAATGTTAGCCAGATCACCACCAGTGGTCGTAATGTTAGCAAGATCACCACCAGTGGTCGTAATGTTAGCAAGATCACCACCAGTGGTCGTAATGTTAGCAAGATCACCACCAGTGGTCGTAATGTTAGCAAGATCACCACCAGTGGTCGTAATGTTAGCAAGATCACCACCAGTGGTCGTAATGTTAGCAAGATCACCACCAGTGGTCGTAATGTTAGCAAGATCACCACCAGTGGTCGTAATGTTAGCAAGATCACCACCAGTGGTCGTAATGTTAGCAAGATCACCACCAGTGGTCGTAATGTTAGCAAGATCACCACCAGTGGTCGTAATGTTAGCGAGATCACCCCCAGTGGTCGTAATGTTAGCAAGATCACCACCAGTGGTCGTAATGTTAGCAAGATCACCACCAGTGGTCGTAATGTTAGCAAGATCACCACCAGTGGTCGTAATGTTAGCAAGATCACCACCAGTGGTCGTAATGTTAGCAAGATCACCACCAGTGGTCGTAATGTTAGCAAGATCACCACCAGTGGTCGTAATGTTCAAGATCACCACCAGTGTCGTAATGTTAGCAAGATCACCACCAGTGGTCGTAATGTTAGCCAGATCACCACCAGTGGTCGTAATGTTAGCAAGATCACCACCAGTGCAGTGGTCGTAATGTTAGCAAGATCACCACCAGTGGTCGTAATGTTAGCAAGATCACCACCAGTGGTCGTAATGTTAGCAAGATCACCACCAGTGGTCGTAATGTTAGCAAGATCACCACCAGTGGTCGTAATGTTAGCAAGATCACCACCAGTGGTCGTAATGTTAGCAAGATCACCACCAGTGGTCGTAATGTTAGCAAGATCACCACCAGTGGTCGTAATGTTAGCAAGATCACCACCAGTGGTCGTAATGTTAGCAAGATCACCACCAGTGGTCGTAATGTTAGCAAGATCACCACCAGTGGTCGTAATGTTAGCAAGATCACCACCAGTGGTCGTAATGTTAGCAAGATCACCACCAGTGGTCGTAATGTTAGCCAGATCACCACCAGTGGTCGTAATGTTAGCCAGATCACCACCAGTGGTCGTAATGTTAGCAAGATCTTAGCAAGATCACCCCCAGTGGTCGTAATGTTAGCAAGATCACCACCAGTGGTCGTAATGTTAGCAAGATCACCACCAGTGGTCGTAATGTTAGCAAGATCACCACCAGTGGTCGTAATGTTAGCAAGATCACCACCAGTGGTCGTAATGTTAGCAAGATCACCACCAGTGGTCGTAATGTTAGCAAGATCACCACCAGTGGTCGTAATGTTAGCCAGATCACCACCAGTGGTCGTAATGTTAGCAAGATCACCACCAGTGGTCGTAATGTTAGCAAGATCACCACCAGTGGTCGTAATGTTAGCAAGATCACCACCAGTGGTCGTAATGTTAGCAAGATCACCACCAGTGGTCGTAATGTTAGCAAGATCACCACCAGTGGTCGTAATGTTAGCAAGATCACCACCAGTGGTCGTAATGTTAGCAAGATCACCACCAGTGGTCGTAATGTTAGCCAGATCACCACCAGTGGTCGTAATGTTAGCAAGATCACCACCAGTGGTCGTAATGTTAGCAAGATCACCACCAGTGGTCGTAATGTTAGCAAGATCACCACCAGTGGTCGTAATGTTAGCAAGATCACCACCAGTGGTCGTAATGTTAGCAAGATCACCACCAGTGGTCGTAATGTTAGCAAGATCACCACCAGTGGTCGTAATGTTAGCAAGATCACCACCAGTGGTCGTAATGTTAGCAAGATCACCACCAGTGGTCGTAATGTTAGCAAGATCACCACCAGTGGTCGTAATGTTAGCAAGATCACCACCAGTGGTCGTAATGTTAGCAAGATCACCACCAGTGGTCGTAATGTTAGCAAGATCACCACCAGTGGTCGTAATGTTAGCAAGATCACCACCAGTGGTCGTAATGTTAGCCAGATCACCACCAGTGGTCGTAATGTTAGCAAGATCACCACCAGTGGTCGTAATGTTAGCAAGATCACCACCAGTGGTCGTAATGTTAGCCAGATCACCACCAGTGGTCGTAATGTTAGCAAGATCACCACCAGTGGTCGTAATGTTAGCAAGATCACCACCAGTGGTCGTAATGTTAGCAAGATCACCACCAGTGGTCGTAATGTTAGCAAGATGCAAGATCACCACCAGTGGTCGTAATGTTAGCAAGATCACCACCAGTGGTCGTAATGTTACAGATCACCACCAGTGGTCGTAATGTTAGCAAGATCACCACCAGTGGTCGATAAGTGGTCGTAATGTTAGCAAGATCACCACCAGTGGTCGTAATGTTAGCAAGATCACCACCAGTGGTCGTAATGTTAGCAAGATCAGTGGTCGTAATGTTAGCAAGACACACCAGTGGTCGTAATGTTAGCAAGATCACCACCGTAATGTTAGCAAGATCAGTGGTCGTAATGTTAGCAAGATCACCACCAGTGGTCGTAATGTTAGCAAGATCACCACCAGTGGTCGTAATGTTAGCAAGATCACCACCAGTGGTCGTAATGTTAGCAAGATCACCACCAGTGGTCGTAATGTTAGCAAGATCACCACCAGTGGTCGTAATGTTAGCAAGATCACCACCAGTGGTCGTAATGTTAGCAAGATCACCACCAGTGGTCGTAATGTTAGCAAGTCTCCAAGTGGTCGTAATGTTAGCAAGATCACCACCAGTGGTCGTAATGTTAGCAAGATCACCACCAGTGGTCGTAATGTTAGCAAGATCACCACCAGTGGTCGTAATGTTAGCCACCAGTGGTCGTAATGTAGCAAGATAGTCAAGATCACCACCAGTGGTCGTAATGTTAGCAAGATCACCACCAGTGGTCGTAATATGCACCAGTGGTCGTGATGTTAGCAAGATCACCGCGACGGTCGTAATTGTTAATAAGATCACCGCAGTGAAGTTAATAATGGTAACGAATCACGGTGGTCGTAATATTGCTGAATCACCACCAGTGGTCCGTAATGTTAACGAATCACCGCAGTGGGTATTAATATTCATAAGATCACACAGTAGTCGCTAATGTTCAACCAAGATCACCACCAGTGGTCGTAATGTTATGAATCACCACCAGTGGTCGTAATATTCATGGAATCACCGCAGTGGTGGTAATGTTAACAAGATCACCACCGGTGGTCATGTGTAGCCAGATCACCACCAGTGGTCGTAATGTTAGCAAGATCACCACCAGTGGTCGTAATGTTATAAGATCACCGCCAGTGGTGTAATGCAAGATCACCACCAGTGGTCGCCAATGTTAGGCAGATCACCACAGTGGTGTAATGTTAGCAGATCACCACCAGTGGTCGTAATGTTAGCAAGATCGCCACCAGTGGTCGTAATGTTAGCAAGATCTGCCACCAGTGGTCGTAATGTGTGCCAGATCACCACCGGTGTTCGTAATGTTGGCAGATCACCACCGGTGGTCATGTGTGTTAACAAGATCACCACCAGTGGTGGTAATGTTGTAGATCACCTGATGGTGTAATGTTAACAAGATCTGCAATCAGATCGTAATGTTAACCAAGATCATCACCAGTGGTCGTAATGTTAGCAAGATCTACCAG
>NC_091320.1:10775888-10785888 GCF_038502225.1 Cherax quadricarinatus
AAAATAGGAACAGCAACGTGTTTTATACTTGTAGACAGTAACGATCCAACAAGAAATCTGCTACAAAAACATGTATAAAACATGTTTTATACTTGCTGTTAGTGACGTCATGTCAGCGAAGAATGAAACAAAAGACAGCTAAAAGTTTTATATGCTGCCAATACATCATTTTCTTCAATATATTTGTGGGACATCGCTGTCCCACAAATATCTTCCCTATGTTGAACAACAACTTCTTCCTTAGGTTCTTTCTTCAATAAAGATACCCAAGAGTTGCACACGTGTCTAATTTATCAACGTGTCGGTTCTGTGAACCATTCATCTACAATCCTGTCAGACACTGCAACTTCTTGGGATCTGAATACTTGGGAATTCTTCGCTTGCCTAACACTTGGGCACGACCTACTTCCACATTGGACAAATGTGACACCACTTACATCTGCTGCACCTCTCCTGCCTACGGTTTATAACCTGCTTCTCCGCTCATATGCCGTATTCTTGAAGATTGAGACACTTATGAAGCATGTGGGAATCTTTATTCAGGAAACGTTTCGCCACACAGTGGCTTCATCAGTCCAATACAAAGAGGAAGGCGTAAGGAGAGGAGGAGTATGAGGTAATCAGTCCCTCAGCCTGGAGTCGATGTGTTCAGTCCATCAATCTTGTAGTATGTACAGCATAGGGCCGTAGACGTGGCTTATATACTGTAGTGAGGTGAGGTGAAGCAGGCGGAGGCGGGGTCATAGTGGTACCATCCGCTAGTCGAAGTAGGTCTTCGTCCAACGGTTGAACAAGTGTTGAAGAATTCTTTGTAACAAGATCCCATGATGCTGCAGTGTCTGACAGTTGTGATGAATGGTTTGAAAAACCGACAAGTTGAAGACTGAGACACTTATGCAGCATGTGGGAATCTTTATTCAGGAAACGTTTCGCCACACAGTGGCTTCATCAGTCCAATACAAAGAGGAAGGCGTAAGGAGAGGAGGAGTATGAGGTAATCAGTCCCTCAGCCTGGAGTCGATGTGTTCAGTCCATCAATCTTGTAGTATGTACAGCATAGGGCCGTAGACGTGGCTTATATACTGTAGTGAGGTGAGGTGAAGCAGGCGGAGGCGGGGTCATAGTGGTACCATCCGCTAGTCGAAGTAGGTCTTCGTCCAAAGGTTGAACAAGTGTTGAAGAATTCTTTGTAACAAGATCCCATGATGCTGCAGTGTCTGACAGTTGTGATGAATGGTTTGAAAAACCGACAAGTTGAAGATTGAGACACTTATGCAGCATGTGGGAATCTTTATTCAGGAAACGTTTCGCCACACAGTGGCTTCATCAGTCCAATACAAAGAGGAAGGCGTAAGGAGAGGAGGAGTATGAGGTAATCAGTCCCTCAGCCTGGAGTCGATGTGTTCAGTCCATCAATCTTGTAGTATGTACAGCATAGGGCCGTAGACGTGGCTTATATACTGTAGTGAGGTGAGGTGAAGCAGGCGGAGGCGGGGTCATAGTGGTACCATCCGCTAGTCGAAGTAGGTCTTCGTCCAAAGGTTGAACAAGTGTTGAAGAATTCTTTGTAACAAGATCCCATGATGCTGCAGTGTCTGACAGTTGTGATGAATGGTTTGAAAAACCGACAAGTTGAAGATTGAGACACTTATGCAGCATGTGGGAATCTTTATTCAGGAAACGTTTCGCCACACAGTGGCTTCATCAGTCCAATACAAAGAGGAAGGCGTAAGGAGAGGAGGAGTATGAGGTAATCAGTCCCTCAGCCTGGAGTCGATGTGTTCAGTCCATCAATCTTGTAGTATGTACAGCATAGGGCCGTAGACGTGGCTTATATACTGTAGTGAGGTGAGGTGAAGCAGGCGGAGGCGGGGTCATAGTGGTACCATCCGCTAGTCGAAGTAGGTCTTCGTCCAAAGGTTGAACAAGTGTTGAAGAATTCTTTGTAACAAGATCCCATGATGCTGCAGTGTCTGACAGTTGTGATGAATGGTTTGAAAAACCGACAAGTTGAAGATTGAGACACTTATGCAGCATGTGGGAATCTTTATTCAGGAAACGTTTCGCCACACAGTGGCTTCATCAGTCCAATACAAAGAGGAAGGCGTAAGGAGAGGAGGAGTATGAGGTAATCAGTCCCTCAGCCTGGAGTCGATGTGTTCAGTCCATCAATCTTGTAGTATGTACAGCATAGGGCCGTAGACGTGGCTTATATACTGTAGTGAGGTGAGGTGAAGCAGGCGGAGGCGGGGTCATAGTGGTACCATCCGCTAGTCGAAGTAGGTCTTCGTCCAAAGGTTGAACAAGTGTTGAAGAATTCTTTGTAACAAGATCCCATGATGCTGCAGTGTCTGACAGTTGTGATGAATGGTTTGAAAAACCGACAAGTTGAAGATTGAGACACTTATGCAGCATGTGGGAATCTTTATTCAGGAAACGTTTCGCCACACAGTGGCTTCATCAGTCCAATACAAAGAGGAAGGCGTAAGGAGAGGAGGCTCAATCATCACAGTGTATCTTCACTAATGAACAAGCGTTGATACTTCAGTGTTCACAGTGTATACTTCATTGGTGGTATTTGTAGTGGTGATATTCAGTGGTAGTATTTGTAGTGTGCTCACATCATCAGAGTTCATCTTCACTACTCATCATCATCACTCAACACATCATCACAGTGTATCTTCACTACTCATCATCATCACAGTGTATCTTCACTACTCATCATCATCACAGTGTATCTTCACTACTCATCATCATCACAGTGTATCTTCACTACTCATCATCATCACAGTGTATCTTCACTACTCATCATCATCACAGTGTATCTTCACTACTCATCATCATCACAGTGTATCTTCACTACTCATCATCATCACAGTGTATCTTCACTACTCATCATCATCACAGTGTATCTTCACTACTCATCATCATCACAGTGTATCTTCACTACTCATCATCATCACAGTGTATCTTCACTACTCATCATCATCACAGTGTATCTTCACTACTCATCATCATCACAGTGTATCTTCACTACTCATCATCATCACAGTGTATCTTCACTACTCATCATCATCACAGTGTATCTTCACTACTCATCATCATCACAGTGTATCTTCACTACTCATCATCATCACTGTGGTTGGTTTATGTTTTTAGGTTCATTGTTTAGTTACTAAATATATTTACATAGATTTTTCCCGCTTTACTTTTAATAAGGTAATATTTTTGTACTGTGTAAAATACAAGGCATCATTTAGATGTACTTTTTGAGATGTTTAGAGATGTTTACTACTTTATGTATTTGACATAGAACATAAGAATGGAGGAACACTGCAGAAGACCCATACAAGGCAGGTCCTTATCAAAATCATCCGTGCCTAAAGATATCCAAGAATTTACTCCCGTACCCAATGACTCCAATCAAACCCAGCCCCTCCCACTTATATATTTGTCTAATCTCTTTTTAAAGCTACTCAAGGTCCTAGTCTCGATCACCTTGCAGCAGCAGCAGCAGCAGCAGCAGCAGCAGTTGCAAGTTGAACTGGCAAAGAGTCGGCATAATTAACAGTTCGAATAGGACAGGATACTTGAAGAGGTGTTGGTGACTTACAAGACTTGCAAGAATTACAATGATTCTCCCATTCTTCACCCTACCTACCTACCTAAATACCTACTAACTTGTCTACCTACCTGACCCCCTACCTACCTGACTACCTACCAACCTACCTATTAACCTACCTACTAACCTACCTATTTACCTACCTACGTACTAACCTACCTACTTACCTACCTTCATACCTACTAACCTACTTAACTGCCTACTAACCTACCTACTTACCTACCAACCCTTCTGACTACCTACCTACAAACCCTCCTGACTACCTACCTACCTATTTACCTACCAACCCTCCTGACTACCTACCTAATAACCTACCTACCAACCTTCCTGACTACCTGCCTACCTTCCAAACTACCTACGTACCTTCCACTCTACCTACCAACTTACATAACTACCTACCTAACTTCGTAGCTAGCTACCTAACTTGCTATCCACCTACCTACCTATCAGTCAAACTCTCATATCAAAAACTGTTAGCAACAATGAGAAGTGTAATGACTCTGACACTGGAGTAAGTTGTTTTAATTATGTTCGTATGTCTATGAGGGAATCATTGTGTGGAAGACCTGACTGTTTCCATCAGTAGGCCTACTGCTCTGCTTCTTTTCCTTTGCTTTAACACTATAATTATTGAATGTGGAGAAATTACTCCTAGTTCCATTCTTGGCACTTGCCTTGTTGCTGATGGAAAGCTCTTGATCCGAGGAAACGAATTTTCTTTTGTGAAAATCAACTTAATTGGATATAAATAAAGCAATTTTTCCTAACCAAACTAAATTGAGCTTTATTACACAATTTTTGTAATCTCTTTTATAAAGATATATATATATATATATATATATATATATATATATATATATTATATTTTTTTATTATATATATATATATATATATATATATATATATATATATATATATATATATATATATATATATATATATATATATATATATATATATATATATATATATGTCGTGCCGAATATGTAAAACTGGCCAATTAGCAAGAACTCATTTAAAATTAAGTCCTTTCTAAAATTTTCTCTTATACGTTTAAAGATATATTTTTTTCATTAATGTTGACGTAAAAATTTTTAATTTTGCACCAAAAGAATCTTAGAGAACATACCTAACCTTATTATAACAAGAACAATTTATTTTAGCATAATCCAACTAAATGTATTTTAGATTTGTTTACAATAATTTAATACTAAACAAACGCAGTGAAATATATTTTTTTCGTTAGGTTCAGAATGATTTTGGCGAAATTATTGCATACACAAATTTTCACTTGTCCTATATGGCAAGATGAACGTTGCTATTTAAGCCAAGATCGCAAGTTCTGCCTATTCGGCACGACATATATATATACATACATATATATATATATATATATATATATATATATATATATATATATATATATATATATATATATATATATATATATATATATATATATATATATATATGTGTGTGTGTGTGTGTGTGTGTGTGTGTGTGTGTGTGTGTGTGTGTGTGTGTGTGTGTGTGTGTGTGTGTGTGTGTGTGTGTGTGTGTGTGTGTGTGCGCGCGCGCGTGTGCGCAAGGAATTCGCAAGAGCAGGCGAAATATACACAAACACTGATCTCTGCCAGAGATCGGTGTTGGTGAGGGGCTCTTGATTTAGGGAATTGGAACTGTGCTCCAGTTCCCCGAATTAAACCTGAATGCCTTCCACATCCCCCCCCCCAGGCGCTGTATAATCCTCCGGGTTTAGCGCTTCCCCTTTGATTATAATAATAATAATAATAATGTGTATATTTTCCCTGCTCTTACGAATTCCTTGCATTGTTAAAATCTCTAGTTGGTCGATGCATGCAGGGGATGAGATGAAAAGATGTAAGCCTCCCACCTGAAAGCTGGCTGCCTTGGATCAACGTCTAGCGTGAGCTGGGCGCCTAGGTATTGGTCCAGTGTGGTGAGGATGGTAAAACACAGCGTACCTTGTTCCACGGTTCGTAGGTTCGAGTCTCCTTCGACCAGAGATCAGTGTTTGTATATATATATATATATATATATATATATATATATATATATATATATATATATATATATATATATATATATATACATACCCATGGAACAAGTGGTATTGATCAATAACAACACTGCACTAGCCAAGGAGTCGAACCCATGCTGTTTTGGCCTGCCCCATGGCGCATGACGCTTTAGACCACTAGACCACACAATCCTTAACAATGGTGCATCCAGCCAAACTAGATGTTGTACCCACCATCGAAGTACATGCGGTGGTGTGGACGCCTCCGAGCTAATTTCATTCTACTCCCTGTTTGTGTACTAGCTCAACAAACAGTATATTATATTATTGCACCCACGGAACAAGTGATATTGATCAATAACAACACTGCACTAGCGAAGGAGCTAAGGAACAACACCTCCTCACCCCCCTGGATAATAGTTTTGGTAATCCCGCACCTCCTCCTAATTTTCAAACTAAGAATTCTCTGCATCATATTCACTCTACACATTGCCCTCAGATACCACATCTCCATTGCCTCCAGGCCTCTTCACTGGTCGCTACTAGGTCACTCTCCCTGAACCGTGAGCTTTATCATACCTCTGCTTAAAGCTATGTATGGATCCTGCCTCCACTACATCGCTTCCCAAACTATTCCACTTCCTGACTACTCTGTGGCTGAAGAAATACTTCCTAACATCCCTGTGATTCATCTGTGTCTTCAACTTCCAACTGTGTCCCCTTGTTGCTGTGTCCCATCTCTGGAACATCCTGTCTTTGTCCACCTTGTCAATTCCTCTCAGTATTTTGTATGTCGTTATCATGTCCCCCCTATCTCTCCTGTCCTCCAGTGTCGTCAGGTTGATTTCCCTTAACCTCTCCTCGTAGGACATACCTCTTAGCTCTGGGACTAGTCTTGTTGCAAACCTTTGCACTTTCTCTAGTTTCTTTACGTGCTTGGCTAGGTGTGGGTTCCAAACTGGTGCCGCATACTCCAATATGGGCCTAACGTACACGGTGTACAGGGTCCTGAACGATTCCTTATTAAGATGTCGGAATGCTGTTCTGAGGTTTGCTAGGCGCCCATATGCTGCAGCAGTTATTTGGTTGATGTGCGCTTCAGGAGATGTGCCTGGTGTTATACTCACCCCAAGATCTTTTTCCTTGAGTGAGGTTTGTAGTCTCTGGCCCCCTAGACTGTACTCCGTCTGCGGTCTTCTTTGCCCTTCCCCAATCTTCATGACTTTGCACTTGGTGGGGTTGAACTCCAGGAGCCAATTGCTGGACCAGGTCTGCAGCCTGTCCAGATCCCTTTGTAGTTCTGCCTGGTGTTCGATCGAATGAATTCTTCTCATCAACTTCACGTCATCTGCAAACAGGGACACTTCGGAGTCTATTCCTTCCGTCATGTTCACAAATACCAGAAACAGCACTGGTCCTAGGACTGACCCCTGTGGGACCCCGCTGGTCACAGGTGCCCACTCTGACACCTCGCCACGTACCATGACTCCCTGCTGTCTTCCCGACAAGTATTCCCTGATCCATTGTAGTGCCTTCCCTGTTATCCCTGCTTGGTCCTTCAGTTTTTGCACTGATCTCTTGTGAGGAACTGTGTCAAACGCCTTCTTGCAGTCCAAGAAAATGCAATCCACTCACCCCTCTCTCTCTCTTGTCTTACTGCTGTCACCATGTCATAGAACTCCAGTAGGTTTGTGATACAGGATTTCCCATCCCTGAAACCATGTTGGCTGCTGTTGATGAGATCATTCCTTTCTAGGTGTTCCACCACTCTTCTCCTGATAATCTTCTCCATGACTTTGCATACTATACATGTCAGTGACACTGGTCTGTAGTTTAGTGCTTCATGTCTAGTCTCCTTTTTTAAAGATTGGACTACATTTGCTGTCTTCCATGCCTCAGGCAATCTCCCTGTTTCGATAGATGTATTGAATATTGTTGTTAGGGGTACACATAGCGCCTCTGCTCCCTCTCTCAGGACCCATGGGGAGATGTTATCCGGCCCCATTGCCTTTGAGGTATCTAGCTCACTCAGAAGCCTCTTCACTTCTTCCTCGGTTGTGTGTACTGTGTCCAGCACTTGGTGTGCCCCACCTCTCCGTCTTTTTGGAGCCCCTTCTGTCTCCTCTGTGTGAATCTCTTGTGTCTGTGTGTGTGTGTGTTGCGTGTGTGTGTGTGTTGCGTGTGTGTGTGTGTTGTGTGTGTGTGTGTGTTGTGTGTGTGTGTGTGTGTGTGTGTGTGTGTGTGTGTGTGTGTGTACTCACCTAGTTGTACTCACCTAGTTGAGGTTGCGGGGGTCGAGTCCGAGCTCCTGGCCCCGCCTCTTCACTGATCGCTACTAGGTCACTCTCCCTGAGCCGTGAGCTTTATCATACCTCTGCTTAAAGCTATGTATGGATCCTGCCTCCACTACATCGCTTCCCAAACTATTCCACTTACTGACTACTCTGTGGCTGAAGAAATACTTCCTAACATCCCTGTGATTCATCTGTGTCTTCAGCTTCCAACTGTGTCCCCTTGTTACTGTGTCCAATCTCTGGAACATCCTGTCTTTGTCCACCTTGTCAATTCCTCTCAGTATTTTGTATGTCGTTATCATGTCCCCCCTATCTCTCCTGTCCTCCAGTGTCGTCAGGTTGATTTCCCTTAACCTCTCCTCGTAGGACATACCTCTTAGCTCTGGGACTAGTCTTGTTGCAAACCTTTGCACTTTCTCTAGTTTCTTCACGTGCTTGGCTAGGTGTGGGTTCCAAACTGGTGCCGCATACTCCAATATGGGCCTAACGTACACGGTGTACAGGGTCCTGAATGATTCCTTATTAAGATGTCGGAATGCTGTTCTGAGGTTTGCTAGGCGCCCATATGCTGCAGCAGTTATTTGGTTGATGTGCGCTTCAGGAGATGTGCCTGGTGTTATACTCACCCCAAGATCTTTTTCCTTGAGTGAGGTTTGTAGTCTCTGACCCCCTAGACTGTACTCCGTCTGCGGCCTTCTTTGCCCTTCCCCAATCTTCATGACTTTGCACTTGGTGGGATTGAACTCCAGGAGCCAATTGCTGGACCAGGTCTGCAGCCTGTCCAGATCCCTTTGTAGTTCTGCCTGGTCTTCGATCGAGTGAATTCTTCTCATCAACTTCACGTCATCTGCAAACAGGGACACCTCAGAGTCTATTCCTTCCGTCATGTCGTTCACAAATACCAGAAACAGCACTGGTCCTAGGACTGACCCCTGCGGGACCCCGCTGGTCACAGGTGCCCACTCTGACACCTCGCCACGTACCATGACTCGCTGCTGTCTTCCTGACAAGTATTCCCTGATCCATTGTAGTGCCTTCCCTGTTATCCCTGCTTGGTCCTCCAGTTTTTGCACCAATCTCTTGTGTGGAACTGTGTCAAACGCCTTCTTGCAGTCCAAGAAAATGCAATCCACCCACCCCTCTCTCTCTTGTCTTACTGCTGTCACCATGTCATAGAACTCCAGTAGGTTTGTGACACAGGATTTCCCGTCCCTGAAACCATGTTGGCTGCTGTTGATGAGATCATTCCTTTCTAGGTGTTCCACCACTCTTCTCCTGATAATCTTCTCCATGATTTTGCATACTATACATGTCAGTGACACTGGTCTGTAGTTTAATGCTTCATGTCTGTCTCCTTTTTTAAAGATTGGGACTACATTTGCTGTCTTCCATGCCTCAGGCAATCTCCCTGTTTCGATAGATGTATTGAATATTGTTGTTAGGGGTACACATAGCGCCTCTGCTCCCTCTCTCAATACCCATGGGGAGATGTTATCTGGCCCCATTGCCTTTGAGGTATCTAGCTCACTCAGAAGCCTCTTCACTTCTTCCTCGGTTGTGTGCACTGTGTCCAGCACTTGGTGGTGTGCCCCACCTCTCCGTCTTTCTGGAGTCCCTTCTGTCTCCTCTGTGAACACTTCTTTGAATCTCTTGTTGAGTTCTTCACATACTTCACGGTCATTTCTTGTTGTCTCTCCTCCTTCCTTCCTTAGCCTGATTACCTGGTCCTTGACTGTTGTTTTCCTCCTGATGTGGCTGTACAACAGTTTCGGGTCAGATTTGGCTTTCGCTGCTATGTCATTTTCATATTGTCTTTGGGCCTCCCTTCTTATCTGTGCATATTCGTTTCTGGCTCTACGACTGTTCTCCTTATTCTCCTGGGTCCTTTGCCTTCTATATTTCTTCCATTCCCTAGCACACTTGGTTTTTGCCTCCCTGCACCTTTGGGTAAACCATGGGCTCATCCTGGCTTTTTCATTATTCCTGTTACCCTTGGGTACAAACCTCTCCTCAGCCTCCTTGCATTTTGTTGCTACATATTCC
>NC_091320.1:10790888-10825888 GCF_038502225.1 Cherax quadricarinatus
AAATTTCCCAGACAAATAAGTCAAGAGGGAAACAAGTACACATTCATGTGTTCTGTGATGCGTCAACCAGAGGTTATGGCGCTGTAGCGTACATGAGTAATGTTGATGGAAGTACACTAATTACTTCAAAGACCAGGATAGCACCCTTGAAGGTCAGAACAGTACCACAATTGGAACTGACAGCACTATATGTAGGTACAAAATTAGCTGTCTATCTCAGCAAAGTACTTGATCATCTCATTATTGAAAAAAAACATGATCTGGAGTGATAATGAAGCAGTTCTCCAGTGGTTAAGAAATAATAAGAGTAAGTTGGTTTATGTACAGAATAGAGTAGCAGAAATAAAAGAGATGCTGAGAGATTATGTCTTTCTCCACGTCTCTACCCAAGAGAATCCAGCTGACATGTTGTCACGTGGTGTCCCACTCAAGAAATTTGTGGATAATAAATTATGGCTCCACGGACCGAACTGGCTCTCTAATGAAAATAACTGGTCTCAACAAAAAGCTCACATTATGCCAGAAGAAACAGTTTGCTTGAACGCTGCAGTAACAAGTTGTGTAAATACTGCAGACACAACAGATATAGTCATTGATGGATCTAAATACTCATCTTTGGGTAAACTCTTAAGAGTTACAGCTTTTGTCTTTAAATTCATTAAAGAAATAAAACCTAATTATGAATATCTTGAACCAATTAAATACCAAGTGAACCTAATGCAGAAAGATATTTTCTCTACAGAATATAAATTTCTGGAAACACAAGATAAATCCCTAAAGAAACCCGTCATGATTAATTCTTTAGGACTTTATCTCGACTCAGAAAAGATTATAAGATGTCGAGGAAGAATTCATAATTCTTCACTACCTAAAGAAGCCATACATCCAATATTGATCCCCAAGAATCATTGGCTAACAAAACTGATTGTGCAAAACGCCCACAGTAACGTGTTACATGGTGGGGTAGCTGACACACTTTGTCATATATGACAATCTTACTGGATATCTCAAGGTAGACAAAGTGTGAAAAAACAAATAAAAGACGGTATTACTTGTTGTTACTACAATATGCGAGCATGTCAGTATCCAGGTCCACCTCTATATCCCTCTGAAAGAGTTTGTCATATCACTCCATTTGAGGTGACAGGTGTAGATTACACTGGACCAATAATTTTAACCAAAACAGTTGACAAAGTTCCCATCAAGGTGTACATCTGTTTGTTCATTGTGCCACAACTAGAGCAGTACATCTAGAAGTAGCCACTGACATGTCTGCTGAAACCTTTATCAAATTATTCAGACGGTTTGCAGCCAGAAGGGCATGTCCCAGACTGATGATTTCAGATAATTCAACAAACTTTGTTGCTGGTGCTGCTTATATAAGCAAGATCTTTGATCAACCAGAAGTACAACAGATGCTGATTCAACACAGTTGTCGTTGGAGATACATTCCTCCTAAATCTCCATGGCACGGCAGATTTTATGAAAGAATGATCGGCATTGTAAAACATTGTGTAAGGAAGACTCTTCATCGTCAGAGAATCGACTCAGAAGAATTCCGTACAGCTGTGACTGAAATTGAAAATAGTCAACAACAGACCTCTAACTTATGTTACCGATGATCTGGACAATTTAGAAGTGTTAAGTCCATCTCATTTACTCCATGGCAGAAGGCTCGAACCTGTTCCTCCCATGAATGATAAAGAAATCATAGAGGATCCTACTTATTTCAAACCTGAGCAACTCAGACGTAAATTCAAACACCTTAATAAAGTGATTGAATGTTGTGAGAAAATTTGGCGAGATGACTATCTCACCTCATTGAGAGAACACTTCTATGGAGCTGGTGTTCCTGAAAATCATAAGTCCTTAAGAACTGGTGACATAGTGATTATTGACAATGATGGTCCGAGGTCCCAATGGCCACTTGGAAAAATTGTGACCATATACCCTGATGCAAATGGAAACATCAGAACAGTTGATGTTTTGAGCAAAGGTATAGTGAATAAGCGGACAATAAATAAACTAGTACCGTTAGAATTACACAGTGTTGAAAATAAAAATAAGTGATTCTCCAGAAACCACACAGACTAAAGCTGTTCAGAAAAGACAAGCAGCAGTGGTGGCGAGTGAGAAAATCAAATTAATGTTAAGTAATGAATAGTTCACCTGCGGCGCACCTCCGCTGCCCCCCAGTGTGGAGAAATTTTCTCCAGGATATTGATATTAGCCCCCTTCAGCCAGTTTCAGCCCCTTTCAGCCCTGAGGGTGCCAGCCCTCTCAGAAGGGGCAAGCATCTTGTTTACTGCTACAGCAAGTAATTGATCCCAGATGCAGTACGAGTATGTGACGTGGTCAAGCAACTGCCGATCCTTGCAAGAGTCCAGTGTTGCAAAGTGTAGTTTAATAAGAGACAGTCCATCTCTTACCTTAACAGGACAATTAAAGAAAATCCTGCTCCCACTTTATTACCATGGTAAAGATAGTGTACATTGTTGTCTATGCTTAAGACAGCAAGAATCAAGCATTCTGCTTTGCTTCATGGAGGAAGTTTGGCAAGGAAGCAAAAAGTACTAGATCAGCTTTTCCTTTATGTTATAGGGGCATTGCAGTGGCATAGGACACTGTGAGGCAGATTACTTTTGACTCTACTGAGAGAGACATTGACGTGCTGGGATAACCAACGAAGAATACTGTTCTGCGCGTTTGCACAAAAGAATCTCAATAAACACTTACAGAAAAGTGTGATTAGCTTCTTTAATAACATTATGGTGTGAACAATTATTGATGAACAGTGTAACAACGAGTGTTGTGATCGAACAGAGTGTAGTGTGACATTCTTCAAAGAACACTATTCTTCAAACAACACATCGGATATCCGAGCATAACTACGGCCAGGTAAGTGTACTAACTCGTGATGTACTACTATTGACTGCACAGTTGAGTATAAGTTACGAGTTAGTCACTTATCATAAACCCCGGTGATAAGTGGACCTTTGAAAGTGTCGTCAGCCATCAGTGTCTGATATATGCTGACCTAACACCTCCTAGGGGTAATTTATAATCATACCTAATATGCTTATTTCAGCCCGTTAAAAAGTGGATGAGACAGCTTCTCAAGACCTCACCTGCAGGGGCGGCTGTGTGCACGATAGCTGTCTTATCAGCTAAGTACTCCCTATATTTAAACTTTAACCCTAGCTTGTAAACCATTTCTCAACATCTATGATCTTAGCCTATTAACTTCAACTAGACATTTTATTCTAGTGTTTATATAGGATCATTTTGGTTTGATCTAGTTTTCCTAATTGAAATGTATGGCCTGGACAGCTTGACCTATGCACTGAAAAATGTCATTAGCAACCTTCTCGCCTATCTGCTCCATAGGATAATTGTTAGGTCGCAGCAATTCAATCCACCTAGATAATTCCTCAATTAAACAGGGGCTGCAGTGCAGCCCCTTTTTAATTTACAAAGTTAGAACACCAAAATAGGCTGTCAAATTCTCACAAGGACACACAGGCACTGCAGGAAGATCTGAATAGAATGATGCAATGGTCAGACATGTGGCAGATGCAGTTTAATAAAGACAAATGTACAGTTCTAAGAGTTGGAAAAGAAAATAGCCATGACACTTTCTAAATTAAATAATGAACAAATTTAAAGGATTTTCACAACAAATATAAAACAATAAATGTTTTACAAGCTGGTAATGATTTTTTTTTAATATCCCAAATACTTTTTTATATGTGGGGGGGGTAAAAGGCAGATATTTTGCTAAATGTCAAAAATTTATTAACTGTATTTTTGGGAGAATGAAGATAAGGTATTCTACAGTATTTCTTATCAAGATAAAATCAAATTAGCAATGTTTTATCAGTAGAAAATGCCCCAAAATTTCCAACAATGATGCGCCACACTTATCGGCCAATTCACTTAACCCTTTCAGTGTTGGTCCCATTATATCACAGCTTTGAATCCAGTGTTGATTCCATAATACAACACAAAAATTCTAGAGGCTTCAAATCTAGTGGAAGAATGGGTCTGCGTAGTTAGTGCCCACAGTATAAAAAAATTGGAGAGCCTGCTGTACAGTGTTAGTTAGTTTAATACAGTGGACCCCCGCATAACGCTATTAATCCGTTCCTGAGAGCTCAATGTTATGCGAAATTATCGTTATGCGAATTAATTTTCCCCATAAGAAATAATGGAAATCAAATTAATCCATGCAAGACACCCAAAAGTATGAAAAAAAAAAAATTTTTACCACATGAAATATTAATTTTAATATACACAAACTTAAGAAAACATGCACAGTTACATGACACTTACCTTTATTGAAGATGTGGTGATGATTGATGGGATGGGAGGAGGGGAGACTGGATGGTTTTAGTGTTTAGAAGGGGAATCACCTTCCATTAGGACTTGAGGTGTCAAGTCCTTTTCCGGGGTTGCTTCCCTTCTTCTTTTAATGCCACTAGGACCAGCTTCAGAATCACTGGACTCCTGTCGCACAACATATCTGTCCATAGTGGCCTGTACCTCTCGTTCCTTTATGACTTTCCTAAAGTGTTTCACAACAGTGTCAGTGTAATAGTCACCAGCACGGCTTGCAATAGCTGTCTGAGGGTGATTTTCATCCATGAAGGTTTGCACTTCAAGCCACTTTGCACAGATTTCCTTAATCTTTGAAGTAGGCAACTTCTTCAATTTCTCTCTCCCCTCCTCCGAAGCAATTTCCTCAGGTGTGGCCTCTTGCTGTTGAAGTTGATCTAGCAGCTCATCAGTGGTTAGTTCTTCATTGTCCTCCTCCACCAACTCTTCCACATCCTCCCCACTGACCTCCAACCCCAAGGACTTCCCCAATGCCACAATTGATTCCTCAACGCTTCTCAGGGTTAGCCTCAAATCTTTCAAAATCCCTTTTGTCTAGACATTTTGGCCACAGTTTCTTCCAAGCAGAGTTCAAGGTCCTCTTAGTCACTTCCTCCCAAGCCTTACCTATAAGGTTTACACAACTGAGGATATTAAAGTGCTCTCTCCAAAACTTTCTTAGAGTCAATTGAGTTTCTGAGGTCACTACAAAGCACCTTTCAAACAGTGCTTTTGTGTACAGTTTTTTGAAGTTTGCAATAACCTGCTGGTCCATGGGCTGCAGGAGAGGAGTGGTATTAGGAGGCAAAAACTTCACCTTAATGAAGCTCATGTCCCCACAAAGTCGCTCTGCCAAGTCTGTAGGATGACCAGGGGCATTGTCTAACACCAGAAGGCACTTAAGGTCTAATTTCTTTTCAGTTAGGTAATTTTTCACAGTGGGGGCAAATGCTTGGTGTAACCAGTCAGAGAAAAAGTCCCTAGTGACCCATGCCTTATTGTTTGCCCTCCACAGCACACACAAATTAGCCTTGAGGATATTCTTTTGCCTGAACGCTCTGGGAGTTTCAGAGTGATACACTAATAAAGGCTTCACTTTGCAATCACCACTAGCATTGGCACACATGAGAAGAGTAAGCCTGTCTTTCATAGGCTTATGTCCTGGGAGTGCCTTTTCCTCCTGAGTAATGTAGGTCCTGCTTGGCATTTTCTTCCAAAACAGGCCTGTTTCGTCACAATTAAACACTTGTTCAGGTTTCAGTCCTTCACTGTCTATGTACTCCTTGAATTCATGCACATATTTTTCAGCTGCTTTTTGGTCCGAACTGGCAGCCTCACCATGCCTTATCACACTATGTATGCCACTACGCCTCTTAAATCTCTCAAACCAACCTTTGCTGGCCTTAATTAAATTCACTCGCATCACCACTAGTTGCAGGAATTTTTCTAATTAAATCCTCGTGCAACTTCCTAGCCTTTTCACTTATGATCGCTTGAGAGATGCTATCGCCTGCTATCTGTTTTTCGTTTATCCACACCAATAACAGTCTCTCAACATCTTCTATCACTTGTGATCTCTGTTTCGAAAGCACAGTTAAACCTTTGGCAAGAACAGCTTCCTTGATTGCCGTTCTCTTGGACACAATAAAAGCAATGGTTGATTGGGGTTTACTATACAACCTGGCCAGCTCGGAGACACGCACTCCACTTTCATACTTAGCAATGATCTCTTTCTTCATCTCCATAGTAATTCTCACCCTTATTCCTGTAGGGTTGGCACTAGAAGCTTTCTTGGGGCCCATGGTCACTTATTTTTCAGGTGAAATCACTATAAAAAGGCTGTAATAATACGAAATGTTCCGATTGTATGCTTGAATGTTACCGCGGAGGCTGGCTTGGAAACAATGCCACTGGCAGAACAAGTGAGGCTGGCTCAGGCCGCGTGGACGTGTCTCGGCAAAATTATAGCGATAAAATGTATCGCTATGCGGATTTAACACTATGCGATACCAACGTTATGCGGGGTTCCACTGTATGTTTATTATGCACCCGATACCCATCCTGTGGGCGGTAGTCAAAAGATTACAGAGGTACATAACTGGTCCAGGGACTGGACTCCAAAGTTTTGATAGCTGAGCAAGTTACAGAGGTAATGAACTCACAATTACAAAGGTAATGAACTCACAATTTACAAAGGTAATGAACTCACAATTTACAAAGGTTATGAACTCCAGGTAGGTCTGGTCACAATCATGACAAGTTACAAAGGTATTTACAGATTACAGAGGTACGTAATGGGTCCAGAGACTGGGCCCTCAAAGTTTTGATAGCTGAACTAGGTACAAGGGTAATGAACTCACAAGTTACAAAGGTAATGAATCCTGTAAGAATGGTTACTTACGTTTATACATGGGCAGTACAGTGTAGGAATACTATTTCAGTATACCTTGTTTACCATGCCTCACAATAAGAAATACCTCACTCCTGATGAGCTGGGAATTTTCTCTTCCCAACTCAGAGTTCTAACTCAGATGGAAATGTCATGGAAGATGAATTTCATGATTCTGAGGAGACTGTGACTGAAAGCAATTCTCAGGATACCTGAAATAGCGCTAAAGACCTGACAACCCTCAACCTTCCACCTCTGGTGCTGGGCTATCTTGTTCATGTTCAGTTGTGCCACAGCAAAAGAGGAAACTCATATTTTCCCATATCCAGGACTCAGATGTGAGCAGTGGTGATGACAGTGATACCGATTGGGATTTCCAAGCTCTTGATTCAGTTCCATTAGTGACAGTGTAAAGCAATATTCTCCAGTGAAGTGCCAATTTATATGATGCCACATGTCCTCTGGTATTGTCCCATGTGGTATTCCAAGGGGAAGGAGTACATTTCAGAGTACATCCAGTGGCTCTACAAAAGGAACAGATAGTGAAAGTGACAATGATAATGTTACAACTAGGATGGATAATATATATGTGGCAGTAGGTGGTGGTGGTGGGCCATGCATCATGTGGCACCAGTGGCACCAGCAACACCCAAGGCTGGGAGCCACACCACTGACTCAGCACATCCACATTAAAGGCCAGCTTCAACAACCCACACACCACAACAACCTGCACAACCAGTCACAACAACCTGTGCAACGACAACCACTTGTCAATATCCAGTATCCACCAGTAGACCATATCTGGGATTGGCAGGAGGTTGCCAATTTTTGTTCCTAATCCCCATGACTTTGATGAAACTCTAAGTGGAATACAGCCATCTTGTACACTTTGGAACAATGCCACTGAAGTGGAATGTTTCAACTTATTCTCTGATGAATCTCTGATGGAAATTATTATCATGGAAAGTAACACACACATTGGACCCTCAGGTAACGATTTTAATCCATTCCAGAGAGCTTGTCTTTAACCAATTTTATCGTTAGCCGAATTAATTTTTCCCATAAGAAATAATGGAAATCCAATTAATCCATTCCAGACACACAAAAATATTAAAAAAAATGATTTTTTTTTACACAAAATATACATTTCCCTACACAGAAAACAATGACACATGCAGAATAAATACATTAATAAATACTAAATTGACACTTACCTTTATTGAAGAGTATTGATGAGTGATGAGACACTGTTTTTCTTGAACACTTTGGGATTTTCAGAGTGATACATGAGTAAAGGTTTCACTTTACAATCCCCACTAGCATTACAACAAAACAGAGTTAGCCTGTCTTTCATAGGCTTGTGTCCTGGGAGTGCTTTCCTCCTGAGTAATGGAGGTCCTGTTTGGCATTTTCTTCCAGAACAGACCTGTTTCGTCACAAATGAATACTCGTTGGCGTTGTAATTTTTCAGCTTCACCATGCTTTATCACACTGTGTATGCCCCTACAATTCTTAAATCTCTCAAACCAACCTTTGCTGGCCTTAAATTCACCAATATGAGCACTAGTTCCAGGCATTTTTTCCTGTTCACCTGGGTGTTAGTTGACTGGTGTGGGTTGCATCCTGGGAGACAAGATTAAGGACCCCAATGGATATAAGTTTGACAGTCCTCAATGATGCACTGGCTTTCTTGGCTTATTCTGGGTGGCTAACCCTCTGGGGTTAATTGTTTCTCAATGATTGTTTCTCGTTAAGCCACACCAACAACTGTCTCTCCACATCTTCCAGTAGTACAGCTGATGGTGGTGCAGCAGCAGCTGATGGTGGTGTAGCAGCAGCTGACAGTGGTACAGCAGCAGCTGGTGGTGGTGCAGCAGCAGCTGATGGTGGTGCAGCAACAACTGAAAGTGGAGCAGCATTCACAACAACAGCTTCCTTGATTGCCTTTTTCTCGGCCAAGATAGTAGCGATGGTTGAATGGGGTTTGTTATATAACCTGGCCAACTCAGATACACACACTCCACTTTCGTATTTTGCGGTGATCTCTTTCTTCAATTCAATAGTATTTCTTAACCTGTTTACCACAGGGCTGGCATTATAAGCTTTCTTTGGGCCCATGGTAGCTTATTTAGCAGTTACAAGCACTAAAAACAATGAAATAATACAAAATGTATCACATGTATGCGTGGAACCATCCACACTGGCTTGTAAACAATGGTACACTGCCTGTACATAGTGGCTGGGCAGCTGTGGGTGGCCCAGGCCATGCGGACGCGTTCGGGATGAATGTCCTTAACCCCTTGACTGTCGAGCCCCTATTCCTGAGGTGTCTCCTGGTGTTGCAAAATTTCCAAAAAGAAAAAATAATTTTTTCTTATGAAATGATAGAGAATCTTTTCCCGATTGTAATGACACCAAAAAAACGAAATTTGATGGAAAACTGACGGAATTACGCTCTCGCAAAGTTAGCGACCTCGCCGATATTTACAAATCGGCGATTTCGCCCAATTTGAGCCCTACGTTTGGCTAATTCCATTGTTCCAGTCGACCAAACTCATAGCTGTTTCTTTACAGTTAGGCCTGAGTGGTTGAGGGGAGAGGACGTGTGTGTGTTGAGTGAAGTCCTAGGCCTTCTATATCAGAACTGCTTATCTCACCCGACTGATAACTCATCATGCAACAAATATCGTTGGAGCGCAGCTGAATTGCTGCTGGAACTCTTATGTGTGAACTGTGACTAGTGATATACCTAGTGAAACACAAACATCTTGATTTGAAGTGGCTGTAGGAGGCTACACCTTCACTCCACCTCGCCTCTCTCCCCTCCTTCCTCGATTTGGAACTCAGCCATTCGCCTCTATTTACTTATGGTCTAGAGGCGGTTTTTGCCAGACCACATAAATGCTTGAGTGCCCGTGTCAGTCCTCTGTGCCGCACTCCACTCACCTTACGAATAAGTCTCCTGTGTGCCTACCTGCCTGCTACAAGCAAATATCCTAGTGGTTGTGTTAAGTGCTGCAGATTTGTTGTAACTATTTGCACGAGTGGATTTCACTGACTTAGGACATTGTGCTACCATCAGTACCTACGTAGGCTTAAAATGAGTGAGGAATGTCTGGCCTGCTGGGTGACCTTGAAAATGGCACTATAAGACTCGCATGCCACTTACACCCATACTGCGTGTGTCCAGTGAGGTGAATGTCCCTTCCTCGACTTTCCTATTCACCGGTATCCCTTAGCTCGTCGCCATTATCTACCGAGTTTAACCGATCCAGGCTAAACAGCACTCCAAGCCAGCTTGCCAAGGTCAAGTTACACTGCAGTTACATCTCTTCTGAATCCCAGAATGCCTTTGTGAACGTTCTACAGTGTTCCGGCCGTACCTTCGGTGTTGTTAGAACTCTTGTGTGTGAGTTGTGACATACCTAGTGAAACACTGGAATTAGTTTTCCGTTTTGAAAGGCTAGTACCTGGTAACTCCTTCGGAGACGGCTTTTTAACTGTAACAAGCCAGAGGTTCATCTATAAACATATTAAGTTTGTGCTGATTTATTTGTCCACAGAGTGAAAATTTGTCTGTCATTCCTAGACACGTGTGCTAGCTGTGTTAAGTGCTGCGGGTTTGGAGTAATTAACGAGTAGTGCAATATTGGTAACTCTCGAGACGACTGTGGCCCCGTGAATGACCTTGAAAATCGCACTGCGACCCGCAGGCCACTACACCCACATTGCCTGTGTCTAGCGAGGTGAATATCCCTTCCTTGTCCCTTCTATTCACCGGTATCCTTTAGCCCATCGCCAGTGTGAAACTCCTGTCAGCTATGAGTATAGCTGATGGTGTTGACGTAGATGATGGTGAAGGCAGATTTGAAACATATTTTAGTAAACAGGCTCGGAAAAAAGAACGAGGCTTCCAGAGAAAGCTTGCTGAAAGCAATACAGTGGGCGCACACCCTCCCAAAGCTGTCAGGTTAGATTTCCCTAACAACACTGATCAAGAGACCAAGTTTAACTGGTTTTTCGAAGCTAGTGTAAACAATCATGAGAAAACGATCAAGTTTGTCCGCGATGAGGATAACTACGTCTTTGTGCCTAATGATTCAGCATTTATAGACAAACTTCTCACTCACGAATATGCCAACATCAAACTCCGAGCTGCCCCACCAAGGGCACCTAAAGTGCTTATTGTCATCTACAACGTCAACAAGCACTTGAATCCTCAATATCTGGCGTCAGAGCAAGTTGCAAGCCCTCGTCGACTTTCCAACGGTCTGATATTAGCTGAGTGGACTGGCCAGGGGACTCTGCCACGCTATATTCACTCCCGTGCAGCCCTCAACAGACGCTATTACATTGCATTGTACAGACCTCCTCAACGTCGATGTTATAAGTGTCAACGCTGGGGCCACATCGCCAGGAAATGCCCATCTAAGTCACACTGGTGTGCAGTGTGTGCCAATGCTCATCCTTCTGAACGGTGTTATGCTATGATCAAACAGCAACAGACTGTTGCTAAACAATGTATCAATTGTAAGACCTCAGGAGTCACAGCAGCTCATGCTGACTGCAGTGTGAGGGCTGATCGCATCGCAGCCAACCGCACTTCACCCTGTACCCCTCATAATGGCCCCCCAGGACTACCAGGTACCTCGGGTCTGAATACTGGCTCATGCCTGCCCTCAGACAATGGGGTTGAGCACCTCACCTGGGGAGCACGTCAACAGACCTCCATCACGTCGGCTGTCAATACCAGCCTAGCTGAGTCAGCTGACAGTCAGCCAAATAGCTCAGCTGACCGGGACTTCACGTCTCCAGATGTTCCAAGTCTTGCTCCTGTGGTATACAACCTGATGTCGCGCATAAAAGTACTGGAAACACAACAATTTCTCCTGAAACAACAACTTGAACAACACAAGGAAAGATGTGTAGAGTGTACCAATAACAAGATTGTCACAATTTGTGAAAGCAAGTGTAAGGCTGCTGAACAAGGTGGTGGTGGTGTTCTTAATCACAGTAATGACGAATATAATACTTGTGTTGATAACTGTAGTGAGCATCATAACGAAGGCTATGGTGTCAATGATGTTAGTAATAGTGATGACCGTAATATAAGTGGTGGTGAAGAGTGTGATGAGGGCAATGGTGTCTATAATGTTAGTAATAGTGATGAGCGTAATTTAAGTGGTGGTGAAGAGTGTGATGAGAGCGGTGGTGTCTATAATGTTAGTAATAGTGATGAGCATAATTTAAGTGGTGGTGAAGAGTGTGATGAGAGTGGTGGTGTCTATAATGTTAGTAATAGTGATGAGCATAATATAAGTGGTGGTGCAGAGTGTGATGAGGTTAGTCACATAGACATTAATGTTGAATACAATACTGTTGACAAATGTAATGAACACAATGTTGGTAGTGGCGCTGGTGATGACAGTTGTAGTGTTGCGTGTAATGTTAGTGGAGGAGGGAATGTGAGTGGTGGTGTCACCTATCATACATTCACACATAAACAGCGTCATGCTCTGGGTTTACGAAGACTCCCACGAGGCCTTACAACTGGAGGTGCACTTACAAAACTCATGGACAAGGGTAGCACTGTTGACATTGATAAGGTCTGCTATTTATATGAACAATTTTTTCATTATGCTGAGAAACTCAAGATGATCCCAGGACTACTATAATGGATCAAAACTCGTATAAACTTTCTATATTAAGCTGGAATATTGCATCACTTAGAAAAAGACTTCCTGAACTTCATCATAAAGTAACCACCGAACCCATTGATGTTGTGTGTCTACAAGAGTGCAGAGTCCCTGAAAAATCCCAACCCCCTAAATTACCATCATTTGTTGCATATAACCTCAAATCTACTAACTCTTGTGTTCTATATATTAAAAAATCACTTCCCCATCAACTTCTTGCACACAAGAAAACAGAGGGGCTACAATATCACGGTGTTAGGATTTATATAGGGAACTCTGCTCTCAACATATTTAACTTGTATGCTCCTGCTGATAAATTTAATTACTTGGAGCTCCCAACTTGTGCTCATTCTGAGCCTACTCTTATTATTGGCGATTACAATGCGAGACACAAAAGCATTGGAAACTCACAGTTTGGTAATCGTAATGGCAATCAACTGTTGTCACTCTTAAACAGTCATGATAATGTCCAAATTGTAGGTGACCTTGAACCCACACATATCTATGGAGGCGTCCTTGATCTGTGCCTGGGCTTCAACATTACTTCTGCCAGCTGTGAGTCTTCCATTGTAACAGATATAGCGTCTGATCATTTCCCTAGGCTAACCTCTCTAGATATTGGTAATACTATCCTTCCTGGTGGGATATTCAAACGGAAACGTTTTAATGTTCCCACAGATCAGCATGATGACTTTGTTGCACATGTGACTGACTGGTATAATTCCTATGAGTGTTCCTCTGTAGAGACCTTTAACAATGATCTTGTGAGCAGTATTCAGAACTACTTAGAGCCGCCACTGCAACCTCTTGGTACTCTAAACCCAACAAACTTCCATAATAATCATACCTCCTTCAAAAACCATACTTATTACAATGATTCTAAACTTCGTACACTGAAACGTACTGCTCGCAGACTAGGCCTAGCCTATAGAAAACATCGTACCCCTGGAATGCTGAGGCTCTTCCAAACTGCCCTTGCTGCTGCCAGAGAGCGTATGACAGAGCTGCGGCAAACCGACTGGGAAAAATTTGTCAACGGTCTTAATGCTCACACCCCACTTAGCCGGGCATGGAGGGACATAAATAGAATTAAGGGTAACCGAACTGGGCAGATCGCGCACCCTCATCCCTTGCATAGGGCGAATGAGTTAGTCAGTGCTTGGGCTGCTACATCTAGCTATGACAATCTTCCCAGTACCACACAGGCAAAATTAAATGACAAATATGATGCAAGGGAGAGACTTGTTTGCTTTATGCTCAGTAAGGCAGATGATTGCAACATTCCTTTCACTAATTATGAACTTGATGCAGCGCTAACTAAGGGCAACTCCACGTCGCCTGGTGAGGATGGTATTACTTACAACATACTCAGATTGCTGTGTCGAGTACCAGGTAATCCATTACTTGAATTATATAACATGAGCTATGTAACTGGGGAGCTCCCTCAATCTTGGACCAACAGCCTCATCATTCCAATTCCTAAGCCCAATCAACAAAATGCATTTCGCCCAATATCTCTTACTAGCTGCTTGTGTAAAACATTTGAGAGAATGATTCTTAATCGTCTCATGTACAGAATCAAACAATTTTTGTCTCCCCGGTTACATGGTTTCATGCATGGAAGGAGCGTGCATCATTGCATAGCCACCTTTCTCACCCTGCACACTGACAGCTCCTACACTACCTTCCTTGACCTTAAATCCGCTTTCGATGTAGCCAACCGACATGTAATAATTAGTGAACTTGCCAGAATGGATGTTGGAGGATGGCTTCTCCGCTGGATTAAAGGCTACCTGTCCAACAGAAAATCGTCTGTGTTGTTCCAGGGACATAGAAGTGTAACTAAAGACTTTGAATTAGGAACCCCACAGGGAGGTGTGCTCAGTCCCACACTGTTCAATATTCTAATTAATGCATTACTTAATGCTATGCCTAGTCAGCCCCATAATTATGTGATTAGTTTTGCTGATGATATAATGATTCACACCACCGGATTCTCCAACACCCAAAACATTCTTAATCATGTACTAGCCTCGTGTCAGGACCTGGGGTTGATAATCTCTACTGATAAAACAAAGATACTCAATAGGCGTCCTCCTCGACAGAGAGGCACAGTTCGTCAGATCCAATTGCATGATGGGTCTCTTCTAGAATATGTAAGCAGATACAGGTATCTAGGCTTTGAGGTTCCACTACTTGGACCTGTTGTAACAAGACTTTGTCGCCAATACAAAGAACGACTAAGAGCACTTAGAGTTGTGGCAGGGCTTCACCCCAGGTATGGTGCTAATGTTAAAATTGTGAAAATGATGTATCTTGCTTATATTAGATCATTGGTTGATTATGCTGCGCCACTACTTGCTCTTGTGTCTGACTGGAAGCTTGGAGGGCTGGAAAAACTGCAGAACGAAGCAATGAGGATCATCCTAGGATGCCCTCGTACTGCCAAAATTTTAAATATGCAAAAAGAACTTGATATTCCAAGCATCAGAGATCGTGTTACTGAAAGAAATATCCTAATTGGGGTTAATATGCTCAGGCAAGCTCATTCAAACCCCTGCACAGAAGCCCTCCAAACTTTCCTCAGCACTGGTGAACACTCCTCCAGATGGATCGAAAAGACTGGAACCGACCTCCGCATGAATCAGATACATGATCTATGTCAAGTAAGGCAACAGCGGCACTTCTCCGCTCCATGGAATATTACCCCATTCCAAACTACCATTCCTCCATTTCCCCCCAAACTACTTCTTAAATCACAACCAAAACTTCGCCTTGAAGCCAAACATGAGGCCTTAAGCTGTATTGATAACTTAGTCACACAGCACACACTCTCGCAAATTATTTACGTTGATGGTTCTGTTCACCAATCCACTGGTGCAGCTGGTAGTGCTGCTGTTGTCGTACAGAGTGATGGCTCTCTTAAAGAAATTGGAGCACGCATCAATAATTGGGCCTCTACCCTTCAGACAGAACTGTTTGCCATACTCCTTGCACTGAAATGCATCTATGTATCAAAGATTGACAGTTTAATTGTAACTGATTCTCTGTCATCCATAAATGCTCTCAACTCATTAAGCATAAATTGTGGCATGCTTGTGTCAGAAGCCAGACACAGGTATGGTAGGATTGTGGACAGTGGAGTCAGAGTGCACATGCTGTGGATTCCATCTCACATTGGTCTTCAGATGCATGATAGAACTGATAAATTGGCTAAGCTGTATGCTTTCAAAGAGGGAGTAGATTACAATCTTGGCTTGTCAGGTAGTAGTTTGAGAACAATAATACGAAAAGAACTTCAGCTGAATTTTATGGACTTAAGGCTCAGGGAGATTGACACCAGTGAGTCCATCTATCATCATTCTATCATGCAGGAGGAGCCACATGTCTATGGTGCATCCAACAAAATAAGCAGACTCTTGGATGTCACTACCGCCCGGCTCCGGCTGGGTTACAAGTATCTTTGGCAGGTTAAATCACCACCACCAGATGTAGACCAAACGAAATGTAAACTTTGCCAGATGGATTATTGTCACACCCTGCGTCATTATGTACTGGAGTGCGATAAAATTAATGAATTTAGAAACAACTCACTCAGAAGTGTTCAAGAAATGGCTAAGTATTTTATCCACAGTGGTATATTACAGACCATTCTGGAGAAATACCCTGACTTTGCTAGCTGTAAATAAAGCATTACCACATGTGTGCATGTGTGTGTGTGTGTGTGTGTGTGTGTGTGTGTGTGTGTGTGTGTGTGTGTGTGTGTGTGTGTGTGTGTGTGTGTGTGTGTGTGTGTGTGTGTTTGTGTGTGTGTGTATGAGTGTGTGTGCGTGAGTGTGTATGAGTTTGTGTATGTGTGTGTGTGTGTGTGTGTGTGTGTGTGTGTGTGTGTGTGTGTGTGTGTGTGTGTGTGTGTGTGTGTGTGTGTTTATGTGTGTGTGTATGAATTTGTATGTGTGTGTGTGTGTGTGTGTGTGTGTGAGAGAGAGAGAGAGACTCAGCAATCAACATTTGCACCAATAACTCACTACAGTTGTGACCGGGTGTGGAAGTGTGAATTGCTCATTACTCTAAAATTTGTTCATGATTGCAGCCATGTATAAACGTAAGTAACCATTCTTACAGTATTCATTACCTTTGTAACTTGTGAGTTCATTACCTTGTACCTAGTTCAGCCATCAAAACTTTGGAGCCCGGTCCCTGGACCCATTGTGTACCTCTGTAATCTGTAAATACCTTTGTAACTTGTCATGATTGTGACTAGACCTACCTGGAGTTCATTACCTTTGTAAATTGTGAGTTCATTACCTTTGTAAATTGTGAATTCATTACCTCTGTAACTTGCTCAGCTATCAAAACTTTGAGGCCCAGTCCCTGGACCCATTATGTACCTCTGTAATCTTTTGACTACCGCCCACAGGATGGGTATGGGGTGCATAATAAACATATTAAACTAATAAGGAATTTGCTCAGAAGAGATGTTTTGTCTATGTACATACAACAAAACAACCACAAAACTGCACACACACGTATGAGGAGTGTAAAACAGCAGTGTGCATAACACCATGTATTATGTGTGAGGAGTGTAACACAGCTCTGTGTATAACACCATGTTTTATGTGTGAGGAGTGTAACACAGCTCTGTGTATAACACCATGTTTTATGTGTGAGGAATGTAAAACACTACTGTATACAGCCTCTCCACACTTAATGACGAAGTTCCGTTCCTAAGACCATGTCATTAAATGAATTCATCGCTAAGTGAGGAGGATACTATAATGGTAGCGAGTTTGTGTCAACCATCTTTGATCTTGTTTTAACCCATTGAGGATCGAGAGGCCCTGTCCTAAACTTGTTCTCAGGGTCGAAAAATCTTCGAAAAAATAATTATTTTTTCTTGCAAAATGATAGAGCATATTTTTGTGAGTGTTATAGGCTAAAAAAAAAAATTGTGATCAATACTTACTGAGATAGGGAGGCATGAAGTCCACAGAAAGTGAGCCGGTTGCAGGAATATCGCCGACTGCCAGTCATGCGGTAATAGTTTTTCCTTTATTTTCTAACATTTTATTTTTGTCAAGTAACTTTTATGGCCTGTGAGACCAACATAAGCCATATTTTGGATATATACACTCACTGTATGCTACACAATAATTGCACAAACATTGACAGGTGAACATTTTCACCTATTTCAGTCACATACTATTGTCTAGAAATATATACATAGTACACCTACCATCCGACTTACGACCAAGCTTGGTTCCGACCAACCGGTCGTAAGTCAAAATGGACGTAAGTCGAATCTTTGAAAATCGCTGACATACTGGGTAGAGCATAATGTCAAACATTTCCTATATAAACTACCAAAATAGTACTGTAATGTAATGTACAATCATTATTTCATTCTTTTTGCCATAATTTACTTCTATTGTTATATTTTAATTATTTATGTACTGTATATAATATATACATGGTAGTGAACTGTACTGAAAATTTTACATCACATACAGCATCATATGTTACTGTTATCTTTATGTATTGTCGACACAGTGAGTGGGAGAATACCACTGGTAGTGTCATCCTGCCAGAATGTAGTATAACCTATAACCTATACCCTAAGCAAAGAGAAACAACTCTGGAACATGTGTAATACATTGCTGGCTGGCTGGCTGGCTGGCTGGCTGGCCGGGTGGCCGGGTGGGTGGGTGGGTGGCTGGCTGGCTGGGTGAGTGGGTGGCCGGTTGGATGGTTGGCTGACTGAATATGGCTCTCTCTCTCTCTCTCACACACACACAGGTACACGTAAGTGAAGTTATCATACATAGTATAAATTACCAAGGATAACCCAAAAAATCCAGACAAAGTGCTATACAGTGGATCTGTGCTCCAGTGCCCTAAATTAATATTAATTATTATTATTACAATAATACATATATACTAATATTAATAGTAATACATGTATTATTATTAAACTATAATATAATGTGTCCACTCATTACTTACCTTAAAATATCTATAGTCTTAATGTAGAGTGAGAGGTGAGTAAACAAGATTAAATGAATAAACGAATGAGTGTGTAGAAGGTTGGCGAGTTATGTAAACAAACGTTGCTGTTGTTGTTGTTACCAGCCCGGACACGAATGGTTCCTGTTCACTCTGTCAAGCCGACCAGAAAAACATCTCATATTTGTTAATTTGTATGTTTATATGTTATGTAGTATGTTTATTATATAATTTTGAAAAAAAAATCATAGATGGATTAAGCAAAATGTCTATATTAACGTTTTATACACATTTAATGTGCCTCAGTGATTATTATTGTGTTATTATCATTATTAATATGGCATCTTCAAGACCAATTACACTCTTAGTGAGTGGCTCTGAGACAGACAAGCAGACAGAAAGACAGACACAGGTAGACAGAAAGACACACATAGGTAGACAGACACACAGACACAGCCGCCCCTGCAGACGAGGTCTAGATGCTGTCGAAACCATCACAACAGTGGGCTGTCAAGAGATACAATTTGTAAGTATAAATTACCCCTAGGGGGTGTTATGTCAGCATATTTCATTCGATGATGGCTGACATAATACTTACTTGTTTGGACTCAAAAGTCCACACCTTACTGCCGATTATAGGTTGATTACAAACTCCTTGTGACTCAAGAATTGCGCAATCCCCCGATCTACAAGAAATTCGTAACATACCTTGCTCTTTGTAACGTGAGCTATGGTGTTCTCAACACCTTCGACAGATATCGGTGACTTGATAGAAGCTGAAGTGTCCTTGGATGTCCACGTCTTCCATAGTCCAGGAATACGCACACTGGTACTCTATGTTCCAAAAGATTTGTCTTTATTGTTCACAATGTATCACAAGAGAAGCTGATCACACTTCTCTTAAGTGTTTATTGTGTTTTGTGAGACACTTTGTTCACACTAACGCACAGATCAGTGTTCTTTGTTGGTTATCCTGGCGTCAGTGTGACTCTCAGTAGAGTCAAAAGTAAGTCTGAAGACGCCACAGTGCTCCATGCCGTCACTGCCCCTAGCACAAAAAAAAAAAGCTGACCTAGTACCTTGCATCCTTGTCACTTCCTCGATGAAGCAAAGCAGAATGTTTGATTCTTGCTGTCTTAAGCATAGACAACAATGTACACTATCTTTACTATGGTAATAAAGTGGGAGCAGGATTTTCCTTAATTGTCCTGCTAAGTAAGAGATGGACTGTCTCTTATAAAAATACACTTTGCAACAACACCGCTGCAAGGAGCAGAGGTCGGCCGCTTGACCACGTCGCATACTCGTACTGCATCTGTGATCAATTACTCACTGTAGCAGTAAACAAGACGCTCGCCCCTTCTGAGTGGCCCCCCAGGGCTGAGAGGGGGCCCCTCAGGGCTGAAAGGGGCTGAAGGGGGCTGATACCCCCTCCTGGAGAAAATTTCTCCACACTGGGGGGCGGCGGAGGTTCGCTGCAGGTGAACTATTCATCACTTAACATTAATTTGATTTTCTCACTCGCCACCACTGCTGCTTGTCTTTTCTGAACAGCTTTAGTCTGTGTGGTTTCTGGAGAATCACTAATTTTGTTTTCAACACTGTGTAATTCTAACGGCACTAGTTTATTTATTGTCCGCTTATTCACTACACCTTTGCTTAAAACATCAACTGTCCTGATGATTCCATTTGCATCAGGATATATGGTCACAATTTTTCCAAGTGGCCATTGGGACCTCGGACCATCATTGTCAATAATCACTATGTCACCAGGTCTTAAGGACTTATGATTTTCAGGAACACCAGCTCCATAGAAGTGTTCTCTCAATGAGGTGAGATAGTCTTCTCGCCAAATTTTCTCCCAACGTTCAATCACTTTATTAAGGTGTTTGAATTTACGTCTGAGTTGCTCAGGTTCGAAATAAGTAGGATCCTCTATGATTTCTTTATCATTCATGGGAGGAACAGGTTCGAGCCTTCTGCCATGGAGTAAATGAGATGGACTTAACACTTCTAAATTGTCCAGATCATCGGTAACATAAGTTAGAGGTCTGTTGTTGACTCTATTTTCTATTTCAGTCACAACTGTACGGAATTCTTCTAAGTCTATTCTCTGACGATGAAGAGTCTTCCTTAAACAACGTTTTACAATGCCGATCATTCTTTCATAAAATCCGCCGTGCCATGGAGATTTAGGAGGAATGTATCTCCAACGACAACTGCGTTGATTCAGCATCTGTTGTACTTCTGGTTGATCAAAGATCTTGCTTATATAAGCAGCACCAGCAACAAAGTTCGTTGCATTATCTGAAATCATCAGTCTGGGACATGCCCTTCTGGCTGCAAACCTTCTGAATAATTTGATAAAGGTTTCAGCAGACATGTCAGTGGCTACTTCTAGATGTACTGCTCTAGTTGTAGCACAAGTGAACAAACAGATGTACACCTTGATGGGAACTTTGTCAACTGTTTTGGTTAAAATTATTGGTCCAGTGTAATCTACACCTGTCACCTCAAATGGAGTGATATGACAAACTCTTTCAGAGGGATATGGAGGTGGACCTGGATACTGACATACTCGCATATCGTAGTGACGACAAGTAATACAGTCCTTTATTTGTTTTTTCACACTTTGTCGACCTTGAGGTATCCAGTAGGATTGTCGTATATGACAAAGTGTGTCAGCTACCCCACCATGTAACACGTTACTGTGGGCGTTTTGCACAATCAGTTTTGTTAGCCAATGATTCTTGGGGATCAATATTGGATGTATGGCTTCTTTAGGTAGTGAAGAATTATGAATTCTTCCTCGACATCTTATAATCTTTTCTGAGTCGAGATAAAGTCCTAAAGAATTAATCATGACAGGTTTCTTTGGGGATTTATCTTGTGTTTCTAGAAATTTATATTCTGTAGAGAAAACATCTTTCTGTATTAGTTTCACCCAGTATTTAATGGGTTCAAGACATTCATAATCAGGTTTTATTCCTTTAATGAATTTAAAGACAAGAGCTGTAACTCTTAAGAGTTTACCCAAAGATGAGTATTTAGATCCATCAATGACTATTTCTGTTGTGTCTGCAGTATTTACACAACTTATTTCTGCTGTGTTCAAGCAGACTGTTTCTTCTGGCATAATGTGAGCTTTTTGCTGAGGCCAGTTATTTTCATTAGAGAGCCAGTTCGGTCCGTGGAGCCATAATTTATTATCCACAAATTTCTTGAGTGGGACACCACGTGACAACATGTCAGCTGGATTCTCTTGGGTAGAGACGTGGAGAAAGAGATAATCTCTCTGCATCTCTTTTATTTCTGCTACTCTGTTCTGTACATAGACCAACTTACTCTTATTATTTCTTAACCACTGGAGAACTGCTTCATTATCACTCCAGATCACGGTTTTCTCAATAGTGAGATGATCAAGTACTTTGTTGAGATAGACAGCTAATTTTGTACCTACATAGAGTGCTGTCAGTTCCAATTGTGGTACTGTTCTGACCTTCAAGGGTGCTACCCTGGCCTTTGAAGTAATTAGTGTACTTCCTTCAGCATTACTCATGTAAGCTACAGCGCCATAACCTCTGGTTGACGCATCACAGAACACATGTAATGTGTACTTGTTTCCCTCTTGACCTATTTGTCTGGGAAATTTAATTTGATGAAGTTGTTTAAACTCCCTGGATATTTCATCCCATGCTTGACTCATTTCTAGAGGCAAGTTCTCATCCCATCCAATTTTGAGCTTCCATGCATCTTGCATAAGCATTTTACCCTTTATGGTAATTGGTGAGACGAGTCCTAGAGGATCAAAACATTGTGATACCTCTGACAGTAAACTACGTTTAGTGAGTGTACTGCATGATTTATTGTTTATCCTTTTGAGACTCAAAGTATCTTCCTGTGTGTTCCAATTAAGTCCCAGCATATTGTTGCAATCAGGAATTTCAGTTTCAGGGAAATCTTCTTTGATAAGTTCCCTTAATTGCTTTGAATTTGTATTCCACATCCTTAGAGGCATATTTGCTTCTTTCATCTCCTTGTTAGCTTCTCTGTATAAGGATTTCAAATCCTCCTCTTTATTCACAGTACCTTGAAGATTGTCCACATAGAAACTTTTCTTTAAGATTTCTTTGAAGGGACTTTCAGATTTCTTCAAATGTGTATTTAGAGTAGCTTCTAGTAAGAATGGAGAGGATGTTGCACCAAATAATACTGATTTGAAACGATAAGTTTTCACAGGACTTTGAGGATCATGTGGATTTTCAGGCCACAAGAATCGAGTATAATCTCTATCTATTTCTTGTAGTCCTACTCTTAAGAAAGCTTTGGAAATATCAGCCGTGTAGGCATATGGGTTTGTGCGAAATTTCATAAGCACGTCTCCAAGCTTCTCAGTTAGTGAGGGTCCGGTCATCAGACAGTCATTAAGACTTGCTACATCTTTATTTGCACGTGCGCTGCAATTATATACAACACGTAGTGGAGTGGTTTCAGAATCTTTTCTGACTCCATGGTGCGGGAGATAATGAGCTTCTGTCTTCAACTTATCTTCGACTATTTCCTCAATGAATTTATTGTCCAACTGTTCTTGTATGATATTATCATAGACAGTCAGTAGCTCTGGATTCTTCCTGAGCTCATGTATTTGTGCTTTCATCTGTCCGAAAGCCATGCGATAATTGCTAGGCAGATGTGGTGGATTTAATTTCCATGGTAACCTAACCCAATACTGTCCATCTTTATATTTGACAGTGTCCAAATATTGGTTATAAGTCTGAGACTCTTGTGGGCTTGGTTTATTTACATCAATACCTATCGCATCTAAATCCCACAACTTATCAACTGGTTCATTCATTTCTTCCAGTAATGATAATTTTTGCTGTGGTACATGATCAGCGGTTATTCTCGTAACTAGTACATTTTCCACTGAATCAATATCAGCTTCTTTCCCACTTTGAGAGGGAATGGGACCACATATCATGTGGCCTCCTGCTGTTTTCAGCAAGTGAACATCATGTTTACTTACTATATTTTGCACAAAACAGTGATAATAATCACTTCCAATGATTAAATCAATTGGACTAATTGTGTCCGTCTGTATGTCAGGACAGGCTAACTTGACCTTAGCTGCTTTCAGTGCTGCAACTGTTTCTTTTAATCCCTGGATCTGCACAGACTTAGGCAAATCATCTACTACCACAGCTTCTACTGTCTTTTTCCTGTTTCCTAGACCAACAGTGATTCTGGCTAGGTCATATGTCTGTTTACCAGAATTGTGGAAAAAACCAGCTATATCTAACTGTATTTTGGCATAGGGTTGTTTATTCAGTTTCTGCAACACTGTTCTTCTTATGAAGGACCTTTGTGAGCCTTGATCAAATAGTGTTAGCACATTGGTTTTGTGTAATTTATTAGATAACTCAACTCGAGCTATCGGGAGAGCAGTTGCTTTAAACTTATCTCTCACATTTAATGCTGTTGCTTGTTGACTTCCTGATTCTGTGGAAGTCTTCTGCTGTTCAGCAAAAGTATTTGGGCATAATGCTGTATGATGCATACCCTTGCATTTAAAACACTTCTTCAGTGAGCATTTTCCTCCCTTGTGTTCACCTAAACACTTGATGCACCTTTTCAGCTGATGAACACGTTGTTTACGTGCCTCCATTGATGTGTATTGACTACAATACTGTGCCCAATGTGTTCCATCACAAAGTACACATTTTGGAGTACGTTTATGTGTGACAGTCTGTTTACTGTCTGTTGTATTCACAGCTTGATAAATGCCTATATGGGATTTCCCATTCTGTGGTTTAGTGGGAGTAGGTATACTCTTTTTATACTGAGTTGAAGGTTTATTATCCACTGGATTTGTGGATTTTTCATCTTGTCTCGTTGCTTGCATGCATGAAACTATTGTTTGTAAACCATTGCTAATTTCTTCACAAGTGAAATAGCGTTTATTGAACATAATATTTAATCGTTCAATAGTTTGTGGTGACAACTTATCTTGTACAATACCACTGATAAACCAATCACATTGTCTTAGGTCATATTTAGCACCTAGAGATCTGAGACTATTGTCTAATGTGATTCTAAATGCCTGTAAGTCTGAAAAACAATGTTTGGGTGGCTTCAAGCTTGATATTAAGACTGCATGTCTAACTCTGGCCTTGTCAGCATCAAAGTAATTGTCTGCTAAGACACGTAAGGCTATTTGATAATTGCCTTTAACCACCGGAAATGACTTAATCAGTTCATAGGGTTCTCCCTTCACAAGACATTTAAGATAATTGAACTTAGCAATCTCATCTATGTCAGTTCGTGAATTTACTATGGATTGAAAACCACTAATGAATTCTTCATAATTATGACCTTGGAAAATAGGTAATGACAATGTAGGTAAGCTTGGTAATGGGACACTTGTTGTTGTTACAGGTGTAACAGGTGTTTGACCACTAGTTACAGTAGGTCTCTGTGACAGAGTTTTGCGGCAGATAGCCTGTACTCCTGTCCACCTTAATTGTTGATTACTAAAAGTATCCAAAACATTTTTAATTTCATCCTCAGATGGATCTGATTCAAGAAATTTATTTTCATAATGTGTATAGTCTGAATTAATTATTTCCAGACGTTGTGTAAGTAATTCAAATTTGACCTCAAGATCATCAAAATCTATGTTTGTATCTTGAGTTAATCCTATACAGACTGAAATTAGATTTTCTAATTGTGTAATCTTAGTCTGTAAAGACTGAAACTGAGTTTTCAAACAAGCCATTTTAATGGTATACTGAAAATTCTAGCACCACACTTAGAGTGTTTAAAAAACACTGTACTGCTATAAACAGCTGAGTTTTTGTTATGCTTAAGTCAGCAATAATCGAGTCAGACACTACTGACCTACTAAGCTTAACCTCAGGGTCAATGACCATGAAGGGTACAGAGTACATGTGGCTGGTGTTTATGGCTTGAGTTTGCTGTGTCAGCCTGACCACGATGATTAATCGTAAATAACGATGTTATACACTTCATTCACTATACACTATAAATGTCACTGTATAACTGTAAATCACACGTGAATATTACTTACACATATATAAATGTCACTGTTAATATGTATTTGAAAGCTTACACTTTATATATAAGTTCCTTTAATATAACAGGTATATCTATAAGAAACAAACTTTAACACAATCTTGTCTCTTAATTTCTGTCTATAAACATTATAAACACTATGTGTATATACACTCAGACAAACCGAACATCAATTGGGTTGTTGTTGTCTTAGTCAGCACTTTCGAGATTGGAGCAGTGGATGCCAGGTGCCATCCCCCGTTTTCTCGTTGGGTGAGTCACCCAGCTCCCGTTTTATTTGGGTGAACGCTGGGTGAGCGCCCGTTTTCTTTTGGCTGCCCATTCTCTGTGATTGAGTCTGGAGGGACTCATTTATACTGATTTAAATTGTAAAACACTAGTTTTACAGCTTTTTTCGAAGGACCTTGGCTCGTAGGTTATTTGTACACTGTAGTACAACATATTTGGACCACAGTGTGGCCTTTATCCGGTTCGAGCACGACCAAAATGTTGAGAAATGGCATTACCAGCTAAGTTTAAAGAGTTTGTACTTAACTTAGAAAGACAGCTCATCGCCTGCACAGCCGCCCCTGCAGACGAGGTCTTGAGAAGCTGTCGAAGTCATCTCTCAACGGGCTGTAAATGAGTTATAATTTGTAAGATTATAAATTACCCCTAGGGGGTGTTATGTCAGCATATTTCATTCACTGATGGCTGACAAACTTACTTGTGTGGACTCAAAAGTCCGCCCCTTACTGCCGACTATAGGTTGATTACAAACTCCTTGCGACTCAAGAACTGCGCAGTCCCCCGTACTACAAGAAATTCGTAACCTACCTTGCTCTTGTAGCGTGAGCTATGGTGTTCTTCACACCTTCGACAGATATCGGTGACTTGATAGAAGCTGAAGTGTCCTTGGATGTCCACGTCTTCCATAGTCTAGGAATACGCACACTGGTACACTATGTTCCACAAGATTTGTCTTTATTGTTCACAATCTTATCACTAAAGAAGCTGATCACACTTCTCTTAAGTGTTTATTGTGTTTTATGAGACACTTTGTTCACACTAACGCACAGATCGTTCTTTGTTGGTTATCCTGGCGTCAGTGTCACTCTCAGTAGAGTCAAAAGTAATCTGAAGACGCCACAGCGCCCCACGCCGTCACTGCCCCTAGCACAAAGGAAAAGTTGACATAGTACTTTTGCTTCCTTGCCACTTCCTCGATGAAGCAAAGCAGAATGTTTGATTCTTGCTGTCTTAAGCATAGACAACAATGTCCACTATCTTTACTATGGTAATAAAGTGGGAGCAGGATTTTCCTTAATTGTCCTGCTAAGGTAAGAGATGTACTGTCTCTTATTAAAATACACTCTGCATCACTGGACTGCAAGGAGCAGCGGTCGCTTGACCACGTCGCATACTCGTACTGCATCTGGATCAATTACTCGCTGTAGCAGTAAACAAGACGCTTGCCCCTTCTGAGAGGGCTGGGCCCCTCAGGGCTGAAAGGGCTGAAAGGGGCTGAAGGGGGCTGATACCCCCCTCCTGGAGAAAATTTCTCCACACACTATTACACATAAACATATCTATCTCTCTGTCAGTCTATCTAGCTCTCTGTCTGTCTGTCTGCCTCTCTATCTGTCCATCTAGCTCTCTGCCTGTCTGTCTAGCTCTATGTCTACCTCTCTGTCTGTCTGGCTCTCTGGTTGCCTGTCTAGCTCTCTGTTAATCTGTCTGTCTAGCTCTCTGTTTGTCTCTGCTAATCTGTCTTTCTGTCTCTGCTTGTTTCTCTTTCTGTCTCTCTGCTTGTCTCTCTGTCTAAGAGAGAGCCACTTGTGAACCAACAGGTATTACACATGACGCAGTAGTCACTGTGTCACGTCTGAGTCCTGATATGCATTATTTGCCAGTCCCGGCCAGCCGCATTGTTTACACAAACCCACGCTCTCTTCCCCACCACCACACTGCCTTCCCCACCACCCACACTGCCTTCCCCACCACCACACTGCCTTCCCCACCACCCACACTGCCTTCCCCACCACCCACACTGCCTTCCCCACCACCCACACTGCCTTCCCCACCACCCACACTGCCTTCCCCACCACCCACACTGCCTTCCCCACCACTCACACTGCCTTCCCTACCACCACACTGACCCACCCCCACACTTTCACACTACCTTCCCCACCACCCACACGGCATTTCCCTCCCCTACACTGCCTTCCCCACCACCCACACTGCCTTCCCCACCCTCACACATGCTGACTTGATTTAGTCGAAGGTTGATAATGGTCTGGGTTTTCATCAGTATTTCTGGTATCTTTGTCATTACTTTCTGTTACAAACTCTTCAACATCATTAGATTCATCTTCAGTGACACTTCAATCTGTGTTACAACTATCATTTGAAAAGGGAGTAGTCTCAATTCGCCAGAAAGTGAGGTATTCCTTAACGCTTGGCTCAGTGACAAAGATACACTGAATTACCACTCTCACAGTGCAATACGGGTTTACCTGGAGAGGGTTTTGGGGGTCAGTGCCCCAGCGGCTCAGTCTGGGACAAGGCCTCATGGTGGATCAGGGTCTGATCAACCAGGCCGTTACTGCTAGCTGCACGCAAACTGACGTACGAACCACAGGCTGGTTGGTCAGGTACTGACTTTAGGTGCCTGTCCAGTGCCTTCTTAAAGACAGCCAGGGGTCTATTAGTAATCCCCCTTATGTATGCTGGGAGGCAGTTGAACAGTCTTGGGCCTCGGACACTTATTGTGTTGTCTCCCAATATAGTCATGGCATCCGTTTTTCATCAGGGAAACACCGCATCTCCTGCCGAGTCCTTTGCTTTCATAGGGAGTGATTTTTGTATGCATGTTTGGTACCAATCCCTCCAGGACCTTCCAAGTGTATATTATCATGTATCTCTCTCGCCTGCATGTGAAGGAATACAGATCAAGAACCTTCAACCATTCCCTGTAGTTTAGGTGCCTTATCGCACTTATGTGTGCCATTAAAGTTCTTTGTATACTCTCCAGGTCTGCAATGTCGCCAGCCTTGAAGAGAGCTGTTAGTGTGCAGCAGTATTCCAGCCTAGAGAGCACAATTGATTTGAAGAGAATCATCATGGGCTTGGCATCCCTAGTTTTGAAGGTTCTCATTAGCCATCCTATCATTTTCCTAGCAGATGAGGGAGATACACTGTTATGGTCTTTTGAAGGCGAGATCGTTAAACATTATCATTCCATGGTCCTTCACATTTTTTTCTGCTCTATTTATGGTTAGAATTTGTCATATACCCTGATACAGTTTAAATTTCCTCAAGTTTCCCATATCTAAGTAGTTGAAATTTCCCCTCGTTGAACTGCATGTTGTTTTGAGTGGCCTTTTCGAAAATTTGGTTGAAGTCTGCTTGGAATCTCGTGATGTCTTCGATGGAGGTCATTGCCGTGGTAATCCAGGTGTCCTGCAAAGGAAGACATGAAGCTATGGCTGACATCTCTGTCTATGTCAGAAATGAGGATGAGGAATAGAATGGGAGCGAGTACTGTGCCTTGTGGAACAGAGCTTTTTACCATGGCTGCCTGGAACTTTACTCTGTTTACTATTACTCTTTGTGTTCTATTTGTCAGGAAGTTGTAGATCCATCTATCAAGCATTTTCTGTGCTATTACACCAAAGTCACACGCATCGATAGCTTTTACAAAGTCTGTGTATACTACATCTCTATTTTGTTTATCCTCTACAACATCCAGGACCTTGTCATAGTGGTCCAGTAGCTGGGACAGGCAGGAGCAACCTGCTCTAAACCCATGTTGTCCTGGGTTGTGTAATTGATGGGTATCTAGGTGGTTGGCGATCTTGCTTCTTAGAACCCTCTCAAAGATTTTTATGTGGGATGATAGTGTAATTGGGCTGTAGTTCTCTGCAATTGCTTTACTGCCACCTTTGTGAAGTGGGGTTATATCTGTTGTTTTTAGTGTGTCTGCGATGACCCTTGTGCTCATGCTCCCTCCCCATAAAATGCTTAAGGCACGAGATAGGGGCTTCTTGCAATTCTTGATGCACACGGAGTTCCAGGAGTGTGGGCCAGGGACAGAGTGCATGGGCATGTCATTTATTGCCTCTTCAAAGTCTTGTGGAGTTAAGATAATATCCGAGATTTTTTGAGATGACCAAATTTTGGGTTTCATTTGTAAAGAATTCATTTGGATTGTCGACCATTAGTCTGGGTAGTGGCTCGCTGAACACTGAGTCATACTGGGACTTTAGTATCTCACTCAATTCTTGGCTGTCATCTGTGTATGTCCCATCCTGCCTAAGCAGGGGCCCAATACTGGATGTTGTTTTCCCCTTAGATTTGTCATAAGAGAAGTATTTTTGTTTTTTTCAATTTCCTTTATGGCTTTTAGTTCTTCCTGTGATTCTTGTCTCCTGTAAGATTCCTTCAGCTTAAGTTTGTTATTTGCAATTTCTTTGACTAGTGCCTCCCTTTGTATTTCAGATATACTGGCCCCACTCAGCAGCTCTGTCACTCTTCGCCTTCATCTGTATAGGGAGCGTCTCTCTCTTTCTAGTTTACATCTTCTCTTTCTTTTTCTTAATGGAATGTGTCTCGAGAAGATCTCAAGAACCACAGAATTCATCTTTTCAAGGCAAATGTTTGGATCCATGTTGTTTAGGATATCTTCCCAGCTTGTTTCATTTAGGTGACTAGATTTGTTTCCTACCGTGCACACTAACCATGTAGATCCATTTTATCATAGGCCTATCAGCTCTCTCCCACTTGATTTGAAGGTATTAGAATTTATCGAAATCATCCTTTGGCCAATCTACTATTACTTTTCTGGGCCATGAAGTAGGTAGTGGCAAAGTGGCCCCTAAATTTGCTAAAATTCTTGACATTAAAAATTATCCAGTACCTAATGATAGGAAATCCTTCCAACATTTCCTAGGTATGGTATGATTTTATAGAAGATTCTGTAAAAAAAATCACATATTGTATCCCCTCTAACCTCACTTACCAGTCATAAAGTCCCCTTTAAGTGGACCTCAGAGTATCAAGATACATTAGCTAAAATTAAGTTATTCCATTATACTGCACTCATTCTCCTGTCTCCTGATTTCTCCAAACCCTTTACATAACAGGCTGATGCCTGTGACTCTGAGGTGATGGAAGTACTCCTGCAATGTGGGACAATGGGGTGCAGACTGTGGCTTCTCTGCCGGTACCTGCTGCACCAGAGGGCCTACTCTACAACTGAAAAAGAAGCCCTCACTCTGATACTGGCTTTGGAGTACTTTGAAGTATATGTGGGCCAGACCTCTCAGGTGGTCACAGTCTATACTGACCACAATCCTCTGGTCAACCTACAACATATGAAGAACCATAACACAAGGATCATGGGATGGTGGATCAGGCTGCAATGGTACAATGGTACAAACTCCATCATGGTACAAATTGCAACAGTATAACGGTACAAAATGCATCACATTGCCAGCAAAGAAAATATGCTGGCTGATGCACTGACACGTATTTAATCATTTAGGTTAGGATGTGTTAGGGATTACCAGCTCTTTTTTCCCACTTTTGTATATAATGAATATTAAATGTTGTGGGTTTTTTTTTTTTTTAGTGAGGGGATATTCAGCTACCATCAGCAGGTATCTTGGACCTATGTTAGCCCTACTGTCTGCTGTCTTGCTCTAAGTTTAGTGTTTGACTTTCTGTCACAATAAAAGCTGAGCTCTAGCTAATGAGGTGGATTGTTGAGAAGAAAGGCAGTTCCATTATATAGTGCCATGGTGGCACTTTTTACCCATGGAAATGGAAGCCTAGTCCTGAGCTCTCTTCGGGTGGGGGTGTGGCATGCAAAGAGTATGTAACCTTTATTTGCAGTATGTCCACATTCCTATATAGGTTATCTCCTCAACCAGCAAACCAGATACTAGGGTCTGGCAATCTAATGGGGCCCCATCGTCAGATCAGTATCTACGTTCAGCCAATCATAATGTGGATCTGGCGATTGTGAAGGTGACATAGTGACCACTCATGTTTTTCACCCTTGTCATTTTCATTCTACTACTGGTTGAAGCACAGTGGTCTGCTTTTCTGTCTTGGCTGCTGCTCTGCCTTGATTACTATAGCATGCACTAATACCTATTGCTGTATATAGTGTATATACCTCAAAGTTTTTCTGCTGTGTTTATTTTGCTCCCTTTACACCCAGGATAACAGGCCTTGCAACAGCTCTGTTAGGGTGATGTTCCTCCAAATCTTTCCATCCTACTCCACATTGCACAAATCTCCCTAATCTCTAAAGAAGGCACCTACTTCCATTTCTCATCCACCTCCGCCTCTGAAGCAATTTCTTGAGCTGTGGTCTGTTGCTGTTCCAGATGAAGCTTTTTCAGCTCTTCAGTGGTTAGCTCTTCCTTGTGGTTCTCCACCAATTCTTCCACAACTTTGCAACTCACATCCAACCCCATGGAATTCCCCAATGCCACAATAGATTCCACAACTGGCATAGGGTCCTCAGGGTCAGCCCCAAACCTTTCAAAATCCCTCTCTTGGACACAATCTGGCCTCAGATTTCTCCAAGTAGATTTCAAAGTCATGGACGTCACTCTCTCCCAAGCCTTACCTATAAGATTTATGTAATGGAGGATATTGAAGTGATCTTTCCAAAACTCTCTTAGCGTCAATTGAGTGTCTGAAGTCACATCAAAGCACCTTTGAAACGTTACTTTGGAGAAGAGTTTTTTGAAGTTGGAAATGATCTGCTGGTCCATGGGCTGGATGACAGGAGTGGTATTAGGGGGCAAGAACATCATTGTGATGAAACGAAACTCCTCCACCATTTGGTCATCCAAGTCTGGAGGATGAGCAGGAGCATTGTCCATTACCAGGTGGCACTTGAGTTTCAATTTATTTTCCAGGAGGTATTTCTTCACACTGGGGCCAAACACTTCATTAAACCAATCAAGGAAAATATCTCTTGTGACCCATGTTAGCCTTCCACATCACACACAGTTTACTCTTGGCGACACTGTTTTTCTTGAACACACTAGGATTTTCTGAGTTATACACCAGTAAAGGCTTCACTTTGAAATCTCCATTATCATTACCACAGAACAAAAGAGTAAGCCTGTCTTTCATAGGCTTGTGTCCTAGCAGTGATTTTTCCTCCTGCATAATGTAGGTCTTCTTTGCCATTTTCTTCCAAAAGAGGCTTTTATCATCACAATTGAACACTTGAATTCACACATATATTTTTCAGCTGCATATTTGTCCAAACTGGCAGCCTCACCATGCCTTACCACACTGTGTATGCCACTACACTTCTTAATCTCTCAAACCAGCCTTTGCTGGCCTTAACTCACTAACATCAGCACTCGTTGCAGGCATTTTCTTTACGAGATTGTTATGTAACTTCCTTGCCTTTTCACAAATTATCGACTGTATAACACTATCTCCTGCTAATTGTTTCTTGTTGATCCAAACCAACAACAACCTCTCCACATCTTCGAGGATTTGCGATCTCATTTATGTGAGCATATTTACCCCATTCGCAACAACAGCTTCCCTGATTTCCTTTTGGCCATGATGGAAGAGATGGTTGTATCGGGTTTCCCTACATCCTGGTTAGCTCTGCCACACGCACTCCACTTTCATATTTTGCAATGATGTCTCTCTTGAATTCTATTGTTTTTCTCACCTTCTTTACCAAAGGTGTGGCACTAGGAGCTTTCTTTGGGCCTATGGTGGCTCATTTAGCAGTTGCAAGCACTAAAATGAATAGATTATGAAATGCATCATAAGAATGCATGAGATCATGCTCACTGGCTGATAAACAATGGCAAACTGACTGTGAATGGTATGTAGGGCTGCTTGTACGCATTTGGGATGAACAACTATTTGCGAATCAAACGACGATTCGTGAGTCAATATTTGTTATGATTTGCGAGAATTACGAATTCCAATGCTTACGAAAATTGAGGGTCCACTGTAATTGAAAACCGCTGCATTAACGAAACACTGTAAAGTGAAGTGCTGTAAAGTGGGGCTGACTCTACAGTAATAATGTAACATACAACATTTTCAGGCTTGTGAAAATGGAATATTTTTACTTTTATTAACACATCGGCTGTTTCCCACTGAGGCAAGGCGGCCCAAAAAATGCTTTTAACACCATTCACTCCATCACTGACTTGCCAGAGGTGTGCCAACACTACAGTTCAATATTGCAACATACCTCCGCCCCTCCTTAACCCTTTCAGGGTCCAGAGGCCAAATTTCAGTGTACACCAGTGTCCAAGAATTTTCAAAAAACAGTTTTGTTGTTTTTTCTTATGAAAAGGTAGAGAATCTTTTTCTGGAGGTAATAAAACAAAAACTACAAAATTTGATGGAAAATTGATGAAATTATGCTCTCACGAATTTTGACGTGTCAGCAATATTTACGCATCGGCAATTTAGTCGACTTTGACTCCCATTTTAAGCCAATTACTCTATTCCAGTTGACCAAATTCTTAGCTATTTCACCAGTATTACCTCCATTCTATTGATTGAGCACAAGAAATTGCCAAGTCAACTGTTACAACTACAAAATAAAGTGATGGGAAAATGTTAATTTAGCCAATTTAATGCAAAGTTTAAAATATTCCAATTTCAAAATAGGGTCCAGAATAAACAATGCAGGCATTCCTGGCACTAAACTAATATTTCCTCTGTTCATTAGTTACATTTTCACACTTTACAAATTAATTCCATTTTGATTTTTTATTCACATATTGAATTTTTATTCAAACCAGAAAAGAGAAGATTTACTGTTAGGCAATACTGTAATAATTGTATAAATAATATCACCACATTTGTGAATGTATATTAGACCCACCAGCTGGTGTGTATTAGAAGTGTGAGGTCATTTGTTTACTCTTGAACATCGGCAAAATTTTTTTCTCTCATTATGTACTGTGTGCTGCAGGATTTGTTTTATGTGGTGCATACATACCACATAGATGTATTCTCTCATATCTAGGCCCAAATTTACCACTCACAGCTTATCAGAGTGAGCTCGGCTCATGGTGTAGACCCTCAACGTAAAGCCGTAGATCTATGGCACAGACCCTGAAAGGGTTAAGATCACAAAAATTGTAATTCCCAACTCCAGGACTCAAGTCCAGCTAACCAGTTTCTCTGAATTCCTTCATATATGTTACTCTGCTCACACTTGCGTAAAAATTAATTCCTTAGCAGATGTTACTTGGTAAGTTGGAGAAAGTAGCATAGGAAGTGACAAGCAGCCAATGGAATGTGCATATGCTTCAGCATCTCCTTGAAGAGCTACAAAAAAGATTAGAGGACGGATTATTGACGGCTGGAAAATCTGTGAAGAACGAGCCAGTGGGTTGTCAACCACACCGGCGACCCCCCCCCCCCCCATCATCAGCAACGGCTAAGATTTCAAC
>NC_091320.1:10830888-10849231 GCF_038502225.1 Cherax quadricarinatus
AAGATTTCAGGTATGCCACCTTACAGCCTGGCCAGAACTTTCAGCAGTTACAGGTAACACTCTTTCGTTTGTTCGACTTTTGGATAGAGAGTTCAGGAACTGATCACAGTTATGAATCTCTTAGAGACTTCATGGTTTTTGACCAGTTCCTGACAGCTCTTCCCCACCAGATAAGAACATTCATTAGAGAACGTAACCTGATTAAAGCTGAGGAAGTTGCTGAGGTCGCTGACTTGTATGCTGAGGCTCACAATTCCTATAAAGACCTAAAGGGATCGAACCCTAAGGGCAAGGGTTCATCAGACCTTAAGAAATCAAAGCCTCTAGTGGAAAGTAAAGTGGCTTCTTTTATTCCTGTTTGTCATTTGTGTGGTGTTAGGGGACATAAACGTCCAGATTGTCCTTCAGAGATGGTCCAAAAAGTTGGAAGATGTTTTAAAGACTGTAATGACCAAGCACCCTTCTGTTCAGAAACAGTTAATGGACTTAATGTATCTACCATTTTACGAGACACTGGATGCACATGTATAGTCATTTCTGATAAGCTGTTCCCTAATCTTAAAGAAACTCATTCCTCTGCTATACATTCAGACTTCTTGGGCCGTACAGACACTTTTCCTACCGTCCGTTGCTACATTAGGTCTCAATGGTTCACAGGTTGGTCTGAAGCCGTACTAGCTCCATCCAGTCTCGGCTGAGTGGTTGACGTGTGCTGGGGGGATCTGGACCTACTAATTTGCTGGCCTACCCATTTCTCCTGACTGATAAGTCATCATTAAAACTCATACTGTTGGAAGACAGCTTCAGTGTTGTGAGAACTCTTATGTGCGAGTTGTGACTAGGGATATACCTAGTGAAACACTGGAAATAGTTTTCCGTTTTTGAAAAGGCCCTCACAGGCCTCTGCTTCCCCTCTGCCTTTCATTTTACTGCAGCCTCTCGCCTCTATCAACATACAGCGTAGAGGTGAATTTTGCTAGTCCACTGCTACTCGTGCCTCTGAAAATGTGCACAACTCATCCCTTTACCAACCTGAGGAATAACGACGAGTGTGCAGTCCTACATGAGTTGGTAGCCCAGTTGTGCACACACTGAAAATTCGTCTTTCATTCCAAGACACATGTGATAGAAGTTCTACAGGTTTGGAGTGAGTAACTATTTGTACGAGTATTGCAGTGTTTGGTAACTCTTGAGAAGTCTGCCTCAGCCAGTGACCTTGAGCGAGGCACTGCTTCTCCTGTCTGAGACTTTCGCCCATACTGACTATGTGAAGAGAGGCGAATGTGCGTGCTCAGTTACCCTTGCTGTTCTCCTGTATCCTCCAACTCTCCGCCTTTAAACTCAGCCGTTCGCCTTTATCAACGTGCAGTGTAGAGGTGTATTTTGCTGCTCCGCTGGTACTCAAATATCTGAGTTCCGCACAGCTAGTCACCTCTGCCTACCTGAGAAATACGGACGAATCTCCCATCCTGCATGAGTTGGTGATCCAGACCTGAGGCCTGCCAGATGAATCAGACTGTGCCACTTGTACAAAATGTGTTATATCTCTAACTGAGGAAGATGACCTGTTACTCTTCTATGTTCTGAGTGTTTCTGGGAGGAATGCTGCATAGTTGGAACACAACAAGAGTGGTTAAGAACAATTTAACGAGCATTGCAGTACCTTTGGAGACGGCTTTTTAACTGTAACATGCCAGAGGTTCATCTATAAACATAGTAAGTTTGTGCTGATTTGTTTGTCCAGAGAGTGAAAATTTGTCTGTCATTCCTAGACACGTGTGCTAACTGTGTTAAGTGCTGCGGGTTTGGAGTAATTAACGAGTAGTGCAGTATTGGTAACTCTCGAGACGACTGTGGCCCCGTGAATGACCTTGAAAATCGCACTGCGACCCGCAGGCCACTTCACCCATATTGCCTGTGTCTAGCAAGGTGAATATCCCTTCCATGTCCCTCCTATTCACCGGTATCCTTTAACCCATCGCAAGTGTGAAACTCCTGTCAGCTATGAGTATAGCTGATGGTGTTGACGTAGATGATGGTGAAGGCAGATTTGAAACATATTTTAGTAAACAGGCTCGGAAAAAAGAACGAGGCTTCCAGAGAAAGCTTGCTGAAAGCAATACAGTGGGCGCACACCCTCCCAAAGCTGTCAGGTTAGATTTCCCTAACAACACTGATCAAGAGACCAAGTGTAACTGGTTTTTCGAAGCTAGTGTAGACAATCATGAGAAAACGATCAAGTTTGTCCACGATGAGGATAACTACGTCTTTGTGCCTAATGATTCAGCATTTATAGACAAACTTCTCACTCACGAATATGCCAACATCAAACTCCGAGCTGCCCCACCAAGGGCACCTAAAGTGCTTATTGTCATCTACAACGTCAACAAGCACTTGAATCCTCAATATCTGGCGTCAGAGCAAGTTGCAAGCCCTCGTCGACTTTCCAACGGTCTGATATTAGCTGAGTGGACTGGCCAGGGGACTCTGCCACGCTATATTCACTCCCGTGCAGCCCTCAACAGACGCTATTACATTGCATTGTACAGACCTCCTCAACGTCGATGTTATAAGTGTCAACGCTGGGGCCACATTGCCAGGAAATGCCCATCTAAGTCACACTGGTGTGCAGTGTGTGCCAATGCTCATCCTTCTGAACGGTGTTATGATATGATCAAACAGCAACAGACTGTTGCTAAACAATGTATCAATTGTAAGACCTCAGGAGTCACAGCAGCTCATGCTGACTGCAGTGTGAGGGCTGATCGCATCGCAGCCAACCGCACTTCACCCTGTACCCCTCATAATGGCCCCCCAGGACTACCAGGTACCTCGGGTCTGAATACTGGCTCATGCCTGCCCTCAGACAATGGGGTTGAGCACCTCACCTGGGGAGCACGTCAACAGACCTCCATCACGTCGGCTGTCAATACCAGCCTAGCTGAGTCAGCTGACAGTCAGCCAACGAGCTCAGCTGACCGGGACTTCACGTCTCCAGATGTTCCAAGTCTTGCTCCTGTGGTATACAACCTGATGTCGCGCATAAAAGTACTGGAAACACAACAATTTCTCCTGAAACAACAACTTGAACAACACAAGGAAAGATGTGTAGAGTGTACCAATAACAAGATTGTCACAATTTGTGAAAGCAAGTGTAAGGCTGCTGAACAAGGTGGTGGTGGTGTTCTTAATTACAGTAATGACGAATATAATACTTGTGTTGATAACTGTAGTGAGCATCATAATGAAGGCTATGGTGTCAATGATGTTAGTAATAGTGATGACCGTAATATAAGTGGTGGTGAAGAGTGTGATGAGGGCAATGGTGTCTATAATGTTAGTAATAGTGATGAGGGTGGTGTCTATAATGTTAGTAATAGTGATGAGCGTAATTTAAGTGGTGGTGAAGAGTGTGATGAGAGCGGTGGTGTCTATAATGTTAGTAATAGTGATGAGCGTAATATAAGTGGTGGTGCAGAGTGTGATGAGGTTAACCACATAGACATTAATGTTGAATACAATACTGTTGATAAATGTAATGAACACAATGTTGGTAGTGGCGCTGGTGATGACAGTTGTAGTGTTGCGTGTAATGTTAGTGGAGGAGGGAATGTGAGTGGTGGTGTCACCTATCATACATTCACACATAAACAGCGTCGTGCTCTGGGTTTACGAAGACTCCCACGAGGCCTTACAACTGGAAGTGCACTTACAAAACTCATGGACAAGGGTAGCACTGTTGACATTGATAAGGTCTGCTATTTATATGAACAATTTTTTCATTATGCTGAGAAACTCAACAAGATCCCAGGACTACTATAATGGATCAAAACTCGTATAAACTTTCTATATTAAGCTGGAATATTGCATCACTTAGAAAAAGACTTCCTGACCTTCATCATAAAGTAACCACCGAACCCATTGATGTTGTGTGTCTACAAGAGTGCAGAGTCCCTGAAAAATCCCAACCCCCTAAATTACCATCATTTGTTGCATATAACCTCAAATCTACTAACTCTTGTGTTCTATATATTAAAAAATCACTTCCCCATCAACTTCTTGCACACAAGAAAACAGAGGGGCTACAATATCACGGTGTTAGGATTTATATAGGGAACTCTGCTCTCAACATATTTAACTTGTATGCTCCTGCTGATAAATTTAATTACTTGGAGCTCCCAACTTGTGCTCATTCTGAGCCTACTCTTATTATTGGCGATTACAATGCGAGACACAAAAGCATTGGAAACTCACAGTTTGGTAATCGTAATGGCAATCAACTGTTGTCACTCTTAAACAGTCATGATAATGTCCAAATTGTAGGTGACCTTGAACCCACACATATCTATGGAGGCGTCCTTGATCTGTGCCTGGGCTTCAACATTACTTCTGCCAGCTGTGAGTCTTCCATTGTAACAGATATAGCGTCTGATCATTTCCCTAGGCTAACCTCTCTAGATATTGGTAATACTATCCTTCCTGGTGGGATATTCAAACGGAAACGTTTTAATGTTCCCACAGATCAGCATGATGACTTTGTTGCACATGTGACTGACTGGTATAATTCCTATGAGTGTTCCTCTGTAGAGACCTTTAACAATGATCTTGTGAGCAGTATTCAGAACTACTTAGAGCCGCCACTGAAACCTCTTGGTACTCTAAACCCAACAAACTTCCATAATAATCATACCTCCTTCAAAAACCATACTTATTACAATGATTCTAAACTTCGTACACTGAAACGTACTGCTCGCAGACTAGGCCTAGCCTATAGAAAACATCGTACCCCTGGAATGCTGAGGCTCTTCCAAACTGCCCTTGCTGCTGCCAGAGAGCGTATGACAGAGCTGCGGCAAACAGACTGGGAAAAATTTGTCAACGGTCTTAATGCTCACACCCCACTTAGCCGGGCATGGAGGGACATAAATAGAATTAAGGGTAACAGAACTGGGCAGATCGCGCACCCTCATCCCTTGCATAGGGCGAATGAGTTAGTCAGTGCTTGGGCTGCTACATCTAGCTATGACAATCTTCCCAGTACCACACAGGCAAAATTAAATGACAAATATGATGCAAGGGAGAGACTTGTTTGCTTTATGCTCAGCAAGGCAGATGATTGCAACATTCCTTTCACTAATTATGAACTTGATGCAGCACTAACTAAGGGCAACTCCACGTCGCCTGGTGAGGATGGTATTACTTACAACATACTCAGATTGCTGTGTCGAGTACCAGGTAATCCATTACTTGAATTATATAACATGAGCTATGTAACTGGGGAGCTCCCTCAATCTTGGACCAACAGCCTCATCATTCCAATTCCTAAGCCCAATCAACAAAATGCATTTCGCCCAATATCTCTTACTAGCTGCTTGTGTAAAACATTTGAGAGAATGATTCTTAATCGTCTCATGTACAGAATCAAACAATTTTTGTCTCCCCGGTTACATGGTTTCATGCATGGAAGGAGCGTGCATCATTGCATAGCCACCTTTCTCACCCTGCACACTGACAGCTCATACACTACCTTCCTTGACCTTAAATCCGCTTTCGATGTAGCCAACCGACATGTAATCATTAGTGAACTTGCCAGAATGGATGTTGGAGGATGGCTTCTCCGCTGGATTAAAGGCTACCTGTCCAACAGAAAATCGTCTGTGTTGTTCCAGGGACATAGAAGTGTAACTAAAGACTTTGAATTAGGAACCCCACAGGGAGGTGTGCTCAGTCCCACACTGTTCAATATTCTAATTAATGCATTACTTAATGCTATGCCTAGTCAGCCCCATCATTATGTGATTAGTTTTGCTGATGATATAATGATTCACACCACCGGATTCTCCAACACCCAAAACATTCTTAATCATGTACTAGCCTCGTGTCAGGACCTGGGGTTGATAATCTCTACTGATAAAACAAAGATACTCAATAGGCGTCCTCCTCGACAGAGAGGCACAGTTCGTCAGATCCAATTGCATGATGGGTCTCTTCTAGAATATGTAAGCAGATACAGGTATCTAGGCTTTGAGGTTCCACTACTTGGACCTGTTGTAACAAGACTTTGTCGCCAATACAAAGAAAGACTAAGAGCACTTAGAGTTGTGGCAGGGCTTCACCCCAGGTATGGTGCTAATGTTAAAATTGTGAAAATGATGTATCTTGCTTATATTAGATCATTGGTTGATTATGCTGCGCCACTACTTGCTCTTGTGTCTGACTGGAAGCTTGGAGGGCTGGAAAAACTGCAGAACGTTGCCGCGCGCGCTCACCGAAAAATCGAAAAAATATGGATATTGAGTTATATATACTGAAAAAAAGCTCAACTCTTTGGCAACACAATGGTACCAGAATGAATGTTCTACGACGTTTCTACAAGAAATTATAGTCATTTATATCAGGTATGGTGACGGCGATGTTGGTACCGAGTCTGCTCACGGCCTATATATTTTTTGGAGTTATTTTCTTGTTTTTTATCGCCTTTTCTTGCATTATTCTTTCTAATATAATAACTGACTATTTGGCATCATAAAACAGTAGGCGGGACTTATCCCGAGACTTAGTGACTGCCGGGAACCAGATGGGAACGCTCGGCAGTGTTCCACCGCTCCAGGTGCCAGCCAGGAATCACCCATTATTACGCTTATATCAGCTTATATATCAACTTTACGGCTTATTTGTCTATCAGAATTGATCTAATATGATATAATAAACACTCTAAATAACATACAAACATGTTATATACTCTAGGCTGAATAAAATAGGCCATAATATGACGAAAGATTATCGGGAATATTTCCATAAATATTGAGCTACTCCTCTCCATGTCCCATTCTTTAGTCTCTGAGTAAGAGAAAACGGTGTTTTGAAGAGGATAACTGCACTAGAACATCAGTTTACTAAGAAATACACCCAAACAAACGCGATTTTCGCGAAATTTTTTTTTTTTTTTTTTGAGACGGGGGGCCGGCCGGCATTCCCGGCCGATATCTCGGAAGTAACTTATTCACCTAGGGCAACAAATAATTCCTTTATTACTTAATTAAATGGAATAATATTCACAGACATTGTAGAATAATGATTTCTCTTATTTTGACCGTTGAGTTTTTGAAAATATTCCAAATACTTTGGGAGTTATGTGGGAGTAAAGGGCAGATTTTTTTGCAATATTCCAGAACTAACAAACTTTATTTTTTTGTGAAATAACGGTAAGGTATTTAGAGGAAATCAATCGGTCAAAATAAGTATTAGCATTGTACTCTCGGCACCAAGTGTCAAAACCACCTTACGTAGTCCCATATAAGAATGAAGTATTGCCCCAAGGGCAATTTCAGTAAATCAGTCTTTTCTCAGTTGTTGTTTGAGGTATATTTTTGATAAATATTTTCAAGAAAGAGTGAGAACACTTTGTCTTGTGTACCAAAACTGAACAAAATCGGACGGTAAATAAACGAGTTAGGAATTTTGCCCTACCATTCCATCATGCAGGAGGAGCCACATGTCTATGGTGCATCGAACAAAATAAGTACTCTTGGATGTCACTACTGCCCGGCTCCGGCTGGGTTACAAGTATCTTTGGCAGGTTAAATCACCACCACCAGATGTAGACCAAACGAAATGTAAACTTTGCCAGATGGACTATTGTCACACATTGCGTCATTATGTACTGGAGTGTGATCAAATTAATGAATTTAGAAACAACTCACTCAGAAGTGTTCAAGAAATGACAAAGTATTTTATCCACAGACCATTCCAGACCATTCTGGAGAAATACCCTGACTTTGCTAGCTATAAATAATGCATTACCATGTGTATGTGTGTGTGTGTGTGTGTGTGTGTGTGTGTGTTTGTGTATGTGTGTGTGTGTGTGTGTGTGTGTGTGTGTATGTGTATGAGTGTATGTGTATGAGTGTGTGCGCGTGTGTGTGCGTGTGCGTAGGTGTAGGTGTGTGTGTATATGTGTGTGTGTGTGTGGTGTAGTGTGTGTGTGTGTGTGTGTGTGTGTAGGTGTAGGTGTGTGTAGGTGTGTGTAGGTGTGTGTGTGTGTGTGTGTGTGTGTGTGTGTGTGTATGTGTTTGAGTGTGTGTGTGTGTGTGTGTATTTGTGTGTGTGTGTGTGAGTGTGTGTGTGTGTGTGTTTGTGTGTGTGTGTGTATGAGTGTATGTGTGTGTGTGTGTGTGTGTGTATACGTTTGTGTGTGTGTGTGTGTGTGTGTGACTCAACAATCAACATTTGCACCAATAACTCATTACAGTTGTGACCGTGTGTGGAAGTGTGAATTGCTCATTACTCTGGAATTTGTTCATGATTGTACCCATGTATAAACGTAAGTAACCATTCTTACAGGATTCATTACCTTTGTAACTTGTGAGTTCATTACCTTTGTAATGAACTTTGGAGCCCAGTCCCTGGACCCATTACGTACCTCTGTAATCTGTAAATACCTTTGTAACTTGTCATAATTGTGACTAGACCTACCTGGAGTTCATTACCTTTGTAAATTGTGAGTTCATTACCTTTGTAAATTATGAGTTCATTACCTCAGTAACTTGCTCAGCTATCAAAACTTTGGGATCCAGTCCCTGGACCAATTATGTACCTCTGTAATCTTTTGACTACCGCCCACAGGATGGGTATTTGGCGCATAATAAACATATTAAACTTGTAAAAAAATACTCTCGAGAGCGAGGAAGTAGGATCACCAGTTCACTTGTTAGATGAAAGTGAAGATATCACCTCCGATACCATAAATGTCTTGACTATGGCTCAGACCAAAGCCCAGGCTTCTCCTACTGTCCATCCTTTGATTTTCCCTGACTTTAAGCCTTTAGATATATCGAAGGACTCCTTTGTCAATTTACAACGTAATTGCCCTTCTCTTCAGAATTGCCATAATGCCGCTAAACAAAATCAAGTTATCCACAGGAAAAACTTTTCATATAAATTTGAATATATAAAAGGTATCTTGTACAAGTCAGTATTCAAATTAAATTCAGATGAGATAGACTATTCCATCTTAGTTGTTCCAAGTCAATGCAGGGAGACTGTTCTTAAAATGGCTCATGACCTGCCAGTGGCCGGACATTTCTCGCATCATAAAACCTTAAATAAAATTAGAGAAACCTATTTTTGGCCAAAAATGTCCTCAGATGTCACTACGTATTGTAGAACGTGTAAAGTTTGCCAACTGTCATCCTCCCGAGGTACCAGGCGAGTACCTATGGTCAAAATGCCAATCTTTACGGTACCGTTTGAAAGAGTAGCTATTGACATCGTTGGTCCTTTATCTCCACTTTCATCTGGGGGACATAGATATATATTAACATTAGTTGATTATGCTTCGAGTTTCCCTGAAGCCGTACCCTTAAAGACCATAACTACTACAGAGGTGGCTGAAGCTCTTTAGTCCATCTTCTCCAGAGTGGGCATCCCTAGAGAAATTTTGTCTGACCGTGGGACACAATTCACATCTGACTTAATGCAACATCTATACCAACTTCTGGGAGTGAAGCCTCTCTTCACCACACCCTATCATCCCAGCTGTAATGGGAGGATTGAGCGCCAGCATTCGATTCTCAAGTCCATTTTAAGGAAACTTTCCTCCCTTAAACCTAAGGAGTGGCATCGTTACCTACCCTGTGCTTTGTTTGCCATGAGGGAAGTTCCCAGTGACTCCCTGGGGTTTTCACCTTTTGAACTTCTCTATGGTAGACAGGCCAGAGGCCTATTGTCCATCCTTCATGACTTATGGACTAATGAGGACGTAAAGGCTGAGGTTCAGTCTCCTTATCAGTTTCTCCTTGACCTTAGATCCAAACTTGAGGAGACCTCTGACATAGTTTCGAAAAACTTAAGCTTGTCAATGAAACAGTACAAATCCTATTTTGATTCCAAAAGCCAGAGGAGAAGTTTTAAAGTAGGGGATGAAGTTCTGGTACTTTTGCCTATCAAGTCAAATAAATTATTAGTAGCATGGAAAGGTCCATATAAAGTATTAAAAATTTGTGGGAAAGTTGACCACCTCATAGAAGTCAAAGGGAAACCTAAACTTTGTCATATCAACATCCTTAAGAAATATTACCGAAGAAATTCAGTTAACTGCCTTAATAACTTTGACTTAGTTTTTCCACACGAACTTGATAAAACAACTGAAGAATGTAAAGTGTGCGTAACTGACACCTCTAACTTGGACTATGATGAAGAACTACATGACTTGGTGACTCTTGACCACTCGGGCGCAACCAACATTAATATTAATGAATCTTTGGATGACCGTAAGAGACATGAACTACTTCAATGTGTGAGTAACTTTTCAGACGTCTTTACTGATATTCCAGGTGTTACCTCCACAGTAGTCCATAAGATTGACTTAGTGACGGACAATCCTATCAAACGAAAATTATACCCAGTTCCAGTTCACCTTAGGGATGCATTTGACCGAGAGGTTGACAAATTATTAAAACTAAAGATCATTGAACCTTCAGTATCTGCATATTGCTCACCAGTAGTCATGGTTAAGGAGGAAAATTCATATAGACTTGCTATTGACTTCAGAGGCCTTAATGCTATAACTCGGTGGGATGCTGAGCCTATGCCCTTAATAGATAGCGATCTACACAAATTTCATGACGCTTCCTACTTTTCAGAGATTGATATTGCGCAGGCATATCATCAAGTAATGTTAGATCCTTCTTCTAAGCAGTACACCGCTTTTCCTACACACAAAGGACTGATGCAATATAGAACTATGCTCTTCGGTTTGGTAACTGCCTGTGCTACCTGCGTTAGACTGATGAGAAAGGTCTTGGGTAATATGCCAAATGTTTCAGTTTATTTTGATAACATTTACGTATTGACATCCACGTGGGGCGAACATATCCAAACATTAACATCAGTTTTGCATAGGTAACGCTCACATGGCCTCACTGCCAAGCCAGAGAAATGCTTCCTTGGGTATAACAAGATTAGATATCTTGGACTGATACTGTCTAATAACTCTCTGCAACCTCTTCCCAGTAAGATCAAAGCTTTATTAGAATTTAAATTCCCCAAATCCAAGAAGCTCATGCGTAGCTTTCTTGGTTCTGTATATTATGCACGGTTTATCCCGAACCTTACTGACCTTACAGGCATCTTATCCGACTTCCTTAAAAAGTCTGTGAAGGAACCTTTTCAACTTTCTGAAGTAGCTCGGGAAAAGTTTAATGAGATTAAAAATATCTTCTCGAAAGACCCTATACTTAAGATTCCAGATATTAATAAAACATTTTGTTTGAGAACTGATGCCTCCAATACTGGCTTAGGTGCAGTGCTACTACAATCCCATGATAGTACTTCCTTCCCTGTATGCTTCCTAAGCCGGAAACTCCTTCCCGCAGAAACGAGATACTCCACCATAGAAAAGGAATGTTTGGCCCTTGTGTGGGGTATCTCCAAACTTAAATTTTATTTGCTGGGAAAAGAATTCATTTTAGAAATGGACCACAAACCTTTGATATACCTAGAAACTTTTAAGGGAACCAACAGTCGCCTCTTGAGGTGGACATTGCCACTCCAGGCTTTTAAGTTCCATATTGTGTATATCAATGGTTCATCCAATTATTTCTCTGACTGGTTAAGTCGTGACAGTCAGTAGAAGATTTGTTGCCTTACGCGACATCCACATGTTAGAACTTTTTCCTCGCCTATTCTTCTTATACTCCTTGACTATAAGTCTTGGTATGGAGGAGTGTGAGGGAAAAGTTCATTGCCGGCTACTTGTTAAGGTAGGGTAAGTTCCCCTCCCGCTATTCCCCCTCCCCCCTTTTTCCCCCTCCCGGAAAGTGATAATTTGATTGCCGGCTGCTTGTTAAGGTAGGGTCAGTCTAGCTCCCTCTATCCCTTCCCCTCCCTCTTCCCCCCCCCCCCCCGAAAGGTGACGTGTGGGGCTCCGGTCAAACAGTAAATCACTCGACTCACAGCTCCCAACACTACTGTAAGTACATGTCTGATCATATTTTAGTGGACTTATTGGATGAAAGCTTCACTTTTGACCAATAATTAACTTAGTCCTTTCAGTCTTGATAGGTTAAATTGTTTTAATAATCACCACATCTTTTAGGTATTGTACTTATCATGGAGAGTGATTTCTTAAGCAGTGGGTAATCTGTCTCTCTTTACAGCTTGAAAGGACAGAGAGGGTCACCTGCTAATCAACGAGTAGAATTGAAGGAGACGGACTAACGTTCTGAGACGTCCCCAATTTTTGATCCACTTACATGTTTGTGTATGCAAGTAGCAGGATATAATCCCTCATCATTGCAGTGGTAAAGAACCTGCTTTTCTGTCAGCTGGACGGATCATTGACGGCTGGAAAATCTGTGAAGAACGAGTTGGTGGGTTGTCACCCACACCTGCGACCCCCCCATCATCAGCAACGGCTACATATATATATATATATATATATATATATATATATATATATATATATATATATATATATATATATATATATATATATATATATATATATATATATATATATATATATATATATATATATATATATATATATATATATATATATATATATATATATATATATATTAGCATTTAATTCAATTATCATTTATATTTTTCATTTTTCATTTTCTTTAAGGTAGGATTAATATTTCATATTTAAGTGTTTTATATTTTATATTTTCTATATAATAAAGTGTTTATGTTTGTCAGTTATTATTTCTTTTTCTATTCATTAATTTTCCTGAGGAGGAGCCAGCCTTGGTAATACTGTCTGAAGTTGTTACAGGGCTGAGTAAGCCTTCACAATGGGGGAGGGTCTTATGGATGGGAGAGGGGCTTATGGATGGGGAGAGGAATTATGGATGGGGAGGGGGTTATGGATGTATAGGGGGTTATGGATGTTATGAATGTGGGAGGGGGTTATGGATGGGGGAGGGGCTTATGGATGGGGAGAGGAATTATGGATGGAGACGGGGTTATGGATGGGGAGGGGGGCTATGGATGGGAAAGAGGAGATATGGATTGGGGAGGGGGGTTATGGATGGGGAAGGGGAGTTATGGATGAGGGGGGGAGTTATGGATGGGGAGGGGGGCTATGGATGGCGTAGGGGAGTTATGGATGGGGGATGGGGCTATGGATGGAGAGGGGACTTTTGGATGGTGAGGGGGGTTATGGAATGAGGGAGGGGGGTTATGGATGGCTAGAGGAGTTATGGATGGGGAAGGAGGTTATGGATGGGGCAAAGGAATTATGGATGGGGAGGGGAGTTATGGATGGGGGAGGGGAGTCATGGATGGGGAGGGGGCAATTGATGGGGGAGGGGAGTTATGGATGGAGGAGGGAATTTATGGATGGGGAGGGGAGTTATGGATGGGGAGTGGGGCTATTGATGGGGAGGGGAGTTAAGGATAGGGAGGGGGCTATCGATGGAGGAGGGGAGTTATTGATGGGAAGGGGGTTATAGATGGGGAGGGGAGTTATGAATGGGGGAGGGGGTTATGGATGATGGAAGGGCTTATGGATGGGGAGGGGTCTTATGGATGGGGGAGGGGGTTAAGGATGGGGAAGGGGACTATGGATGGGGGAGAGGAGTTATGGATGGGGAGGGGGTTATGGATGGGGCAAGGGAGTTATGGATGGGGAGGGGAGTTATGGATGGGGGAGGGGGTTATGGATGGGGAAGGGGTTATGGATGGGGAGGGGGTTATGGATGGGAGAGGGGAGTTATAGATGGGGGAGGGGGTTATGGATGGGGAGGGGGTTATGGATGGGGAGGGGGTTATGGATGGGAGAGGGGGTTATGGATGGGGGAGGGGGTTATGGGGAGTGGGCCTATTGATGGGGAGGAGGGTTATGAATGGGGGAGGGGGTTATGGATGATGGAGGGGCTTATGGATGGGGAGGGGAGTTATGGATGGGGGAGGGGGTTAAGGATGGGGAGGGGGCTATGGATTGGGGAGAGGAGTTATGGATGGGGGAGGGGGTTATGGATGGAGGGGAGTTTTGGATGGGGGAGGGGAGTTAGGGATGGGGAGGGGGTTATGGATGAGGAGGGGGTTATGGATGGGGGTGGGGTTATGGATGGGAGAGGGGAGTTATGGATGAGAGAGGGGGGTTATGGATGGGGAGGGGGGCTATGGATGGGGGAGAGGAGTTATGGATGGAGGGGGTTATGGATGGGGAGGGGAGATATGGATGGGGAGGGGAGTTATTGATGGGGAGAGGGGCTATGGATGGCGTAGGGGAGTTATGGATGGGGGGCTATGGATAGGGAGGGGACTTTTGGATGGGGGAGGGAGTTATAGATGGGGAGGGGGCTATGGATGGGGGAGGGGAGTTATGGACGGGAAGGGGAGTTATGGATGGGGATGGGGGCTATGAATGGAGGGGAGTTATGGATTGGGGAGTGGATTTATGGATGGAGGAAGGGAGTTATAGATGGGGGAGGGGAGTTATGGATGGGGGAGGGGAGTTATGGATGGGGATGGGGGCTATGGATGGGGAGGGGAGTTTTGGATGGAGGAGGGAAGTTATGGATGGGGAGGGGAGTTATGGATTGGGAGTGGGGCTATGGATGGGAGGGGAGTTATGGATGGGGAGGGGAGTTAGGAGTAGGGAGGGGGCTATGGATGGGGAGGTTAGTTATGGATGGGGAGGGGGTTATAGATGGAGGGGGCTATGGACGGGGAGGGGAGTTATGGATGGGGAGGGGGGGTTATGAATGGGGGACGAGAGTTATGGATGGGGGAGGGGAGTTATGGATGGAGAGGGGGCCTATGGATGGGGAGGGGAGTTATGGATGGAGGAGGGAAGTTATGGAAGGGGGAGGGGAGTTATAGATGGGGAGTGGGGCTATGGATGGGGAGGGGAGCTATGAATTGGGGATGGGAGTTATGGATAGGGAGGGGGCTATGGATGGGGAGAGGAGTTATGGATGTTAGAGGGGAGTTATGGATGGGGAGGGGAGTTAGGGATGGGGAGGGGGGCTATGAATGTGGAGGGAGTTATGGATGGGGGAGGGGTTATGGATGAGAAGGGAAGTTATGGATGGGGAGGGAAGTTATGGATGGGGAGGGGAGTTATGTATGGAGGAGGGGGTTATAGATGGGGGAGGGGGCAAAGGTTGGGGGAGGGGAGTTATGGATGGGGAGAGGAGTTATGGATGGAGGAGAGGAGTTATGGATGGGGTGGGGGCTATGATTGGGAGAGGGGAGTCATGGGGGAGAGGAGTTATAGATCGGGGAGGGGGTTATGGATGGGGGAGGGGATTTATGGATGGGGGAGAGGGGCTATGGATTGGGGACGGGAGTTATTTATGGTGATGGGAGTTATGGATGGGGAGGGGAGTTATGGATGGGGGAGGGGGGCTATGGATGGGGAGGGGAGTTATGGATGGGGAGGGGAGTTATGGATGGGGGAGGGGAGTTATGGTTTGGGAAGGGGGTTATGGACGGGGAGGGGAGCTATGGATGGGGAGTGGAGTTATGGATAGGGAGGGGAGTTATTGATGGGGAGGGGATTATAGATAGGGGAGGGGGTTATAGATGGGGAGGGGGGCTATGTATGGGGGAGGGAAGTTATGGATGGGGAGGGGAGTTATGGATGGGGAGGGTGTTATAAATGGGGGGAATGGTTATTGATGGTTGAGAGGGTTATGGATGGGGAGGGGGTTATGGATGGAGGAGGGGGTTATGGATGTGGGAGGGGGTTATGGATGGGGGTGGGAGTTTATGGATTGGGAGGGATTATGGTTGGGGAGGGGAGTTATGGATGAGGGAGGGAGTTATGAATGAGGAGGGGGTTATGGATGGGAAGGGGGTATGAATGGGGAGGTGTTATGGATGAGGGAGGGGTTATGAATGGGGAAGGGGGTTATCAATGGGGGAAGGGTGTTATGGATGAGGAATTCGGTTATGGATGGGGTAAGGGGGTTATGGATGGGGGAATGGGGTTATGGATGGGGAGGGAGGTTATGGATGGGGGAGGGGGTTATGGATAGGTGGAGATGGGTTATGGATTGGGGGAGGGGGTTACGGATGGGGAAGGGGGTTATGGATGGGGAGATGGTTATCGATGGGAATGGGGTTATGGATGGGGGAGGAGGTTATGGATGGAGGAGGGAGTTATAAGTGGGATAGGGGGATTATGGATGGGGAGAGGGTTATGGATGGGGGAAAGAGGGTTATGTATGGCAGAGTGGGTTATTGATGGGGGAAGGGGGTTATGGATGGGTAAGGGGGTTATGGATGGGGGAAGGGGGTAATGGATGGGGAGGGGGTTATGTATGAAGGGGGTTATGGATGGGGAGGGGGTTATGGATTTGGGAGGGGTTATGGATGGGGAAAGGGGGTTATGGATGGTGAGGGGGTTATGGATGGGGAATGGGGAATTATGAATGGAGGAAGGGGGTTATGGATAGGGAGAGGGTTATGGATGGGGAAGTTGGTTATGGATGGGGAGTTGGTTATGTATGGAGGAAGGGGGTTATGGATGGGGAGGGGGTTATGGATGGGGAAGGGGGGTTATGGATGGGGAGAGGGTTATGAATGGAGGAAGGGGGTTATGGATGGGGAGGGGGTTATGGATGGGCGATGAGGGATTATGGATGGGGGAAGGGGGTTATGGATGGTGAGGGGATTATGGATGGAGGATGGTGTTATGTATGGGGGAAGGGGGTTATGAATGGGGGAGGGGGTTATGGATGAGTGAGGGGGTTATGGATGGGGGAAGGGGGGTTATGGATGGGGAGGGGGTTATGTATGAAGGGGGTTATGGATGGGGAGGGGGCTATGGATTTGGGAGGGGTTATGGAAAGGGGGGAGGGGGTTATGGATGATGAGGGGTTTATGGATGGGGAATGGGGAATTATGAATGGAGGAAGGGGGTTATGGATAGGGAGAGGGTTATGGATGGGGAAGTTGGTTATGGATGGGGAGTTGGCTATGTATGGAGGAAGGGGGTTATGGATGGGGAGGGGGTTATGGATGGGGGAAGGGGGGTTATGGATGGGGAGAGGGTTATGAATGGAGGAAGGGGGTTATTGATGGGGAGGGGGTTATGGATGGGCGATGGGGGATTATGGATGGGGGAAGGGGGTTATGGATGGGAAGAGGGTTATGGATGGGGGAAGGAGGGTTATGGATTATAGACAGCCTGTACTGTCTGCACAGACAGCCTATGCTGTCTGCCAGCTTAGTTCATATTTCGTGGCACTAAAGTGCTGCCTTCTAGACCTGCCAAGGTCAGTGGGACGCTGGTCACACTCAGTCACTCAGCGGCTTAGAAGCAAGACACGAGTACACAAGCCTGTGTACCCGCCACGACTTTGCAAATAAAGAAGCCTCCGAAGACGTTTATCATTGAAACCCGCTGCAACATCACCAAATAATCCCATTAAACATTGGTGGGAAGCGTTTGTCGCAGCGTTTGGCCACATGCTGTGGTCTGCTGCCCGCATCATATTGACGTCACCGATGCTGCTGCCCAACTTCATGACATCACGATGTCTGCTGACGTCACCTCGAGATGTCTACTGACATCACAGTGCTGCTGACGTAACCTCACGACGTCATGCCTGACATCACATGTCACATTGAGTGTTTCAGTAATTATGTCAGTATTGTCGAGAAGACTGAGAGAAGATATATGTCGTGTGTTAATTAATTCCTCTCAGTCAGTGTTCTCACATGTTAGTGTATGGCTTAGTGTCAATTTTGTGCACAGAAAAGCATCATTTGGTAGTTAAGCCATGTTGTACCGCATGTACCGCGGGTGTGTGTGTTGCAACCCCTGAATGGGTTGCAATGTATATTTTATATATATATATATATATATATATATATATATATATATATATATATATATATATATATATATATATATATATATATTACATGTATATTACCTTTTCATATAATTTTATATTGCTTATACTTGCGATAATAGCTAAATCGTGAATATATTGCTTTATATTATTATTTGACTTAGTTAAATTTTGTTAGGTAGGATGTAACATATTATTATGTGCTCAGTTCAAGTCTTGATTGTCCAACTACTGTAATTATCGCTTGTGGCTCGTTACTCTGTTGGCTTCTGTTGCAGGGCAGCAACTGTCCATGGAGCTATCACGTGATAGAGGGGGGGGGTGTACACACCTCGCCTGAAATATTCAGTCTGGTCTATTCTCGCCTGGTAGACACGATATCTGTGACGAGTGAACTTGTCTACTTGATGATATAACCTGGTAGACACGATATCTATGACGAGGTGAACTTGTCTACTTGATGATATAACCTGGTAGACACGATATCTGTGACGAGTGAACTTGTCTACTTGATGATATAA
>NC_091320.1:10849331-10993054 GCF_038502225.1 Cherax quadricarinatus
TATCCTGGTCTAGTTATCCATTAGAATTTAGTAAGATTCAATAGTGCTTCAGGATTACAACTGGTAGGCTACTGACTAAAGAAATTAAAATTGAATAAGTCTATTAATAACAATAAAGTTGTCTAGGCGTATATTACCAAAGTAAATTAAAGTAATCAATTTAATATAATTTAGGATACAAGTTCCTACACTTCTCTCGTGTACAGTAGTATTGTGCTGAAGGCACATATCACATCTTTATTGCTTTTAAGTACCGTCTGTTACATTGTTAGCATTTAATAACTGTGGCATGCAAAGAGTACGTAACCTTTATTCGGCGCATGTACACACCCTCATTTACAGGCTATCTCCCCCAACCAGCGAAACAGGGAACTAAGGGTTGGCGATGGGGCCCAGTCGTTCAACCAGTACCCAGGTTCCAGCCAATGAGAAGATGGTTTTGGCAATCGCAGAGGTTATGTGAGTACCACTCTCCTGTCTGCCCTTGTCATTCTCATTCTAGAGCTGGTTGAAGCACGGTCTGCTCTCTAGTGGCTTCTATTCTGCCTTCCTTATCGTGGAGTACACTAATACCTATTGCTGTACATAGTGTATATAGTGTACATGCTTCTGTTCTAAATTGGTGAAGGATAATACTAGTCAAATATATACAAGTAAGTTTGTGTGTGTAAGTGCTCTATGTAGTTCGCTATGTCTCTAGACTCGACTAGACTTAACCAGTGACTGACTAAAAGTCCTCACATAAACTAACTTCTTGACCAACCTGGCAATCAGAACAGCTTGCTTGAACAATAAAACGACTGATAAGCCGAGCAACAATATAACAAGCAACAGCGACACAGAATCAGGAACAAGGAGATAATATAACAACACTAAGTAGGGACAATCTGCAGATCCTCCAAAAAAGTCACAAAACTCCCATACTACTGAATCTAAGTTCAGCATTAGAAAATCCCCGACTGTGACAGTACACAGATACTAGTACAAATTAGGTCAGAAGCTACAGCTCAGGACCTGAGTTTCTCCGGGTGTCTATGCGACACACAACCTCAGTACAACGTCGAAAATCACTAAGTCTAGGCTATGTTCTCTGAACAGTGTTACACAGAACAAACAACAAGAAAGCGACAGAGACGATCTTCCAACAAGGGCCCACAAAGGAGAGCAGTAGAGGGACCTCTTGTTAGAAACAAGGTTAAACAGACAATCCTTAGCTCAGGCCAGGCAGACTCTCACTCATGGTGAGGTGTGATCATTCCCCCCTGATCACGTGACTCTCCGTGAACTACTGCTGCCCAGCAACTCAGAAGCCGGCAGTGAAACAAGCGAAGTGAAAACTACAGTAGTTATACAATGCTGTCAGCTACTTAACACTCGAGCTATGAGCACTGAATAATATATAAATGTTACATCCTACCTAATAATATAACTAAGTCAAATAATAATATAAAGCAATATATTTACGATTTAGCTAATATTGCAAATATAAGCAATATAAAATTATATAAACAGGTAATATACATTTATATACATTGCGACCCATTCAGGGGTCGCAATAACCAGTACAGTACAATAACACAGATGACCAGTACAGTAGAGTGACACAAGACCAGTATAGATCAATAGTGCAGAAAACCAGTAAAGTAGAATAACACCGAGGACCAGTACAGTACAATAGCACAGAAGACCAGTATAGTACAATAACACTGAAGACCTGTACAGAACAATAGCACAGGAGACCATTATAGTACAATAACACAGAAAACCAGTACAGTACAATAACACAGAAAACCAGTACAGTACAATAACACAGAAAACCAGTACAGTACAATAACACAGAAAACCAGTACAGTGCAATAACACAGACGACCAGTACAGTACAATAACACAGACGACCAGTATAGTACAATAACACAGACGACCAGTACAGAACAATAGCACAGAAGACCAGTACAGTACTGTAACACAGAAGTCCAGTACACAGCAACAACGCAGAAGACCAGTACAGTACATTAACACAGAGAACCAGTACAACACAATAACTCAGAAAACCAGTAGAATACAATACTCAGAAGACCAGTACATTAAGATAAGACAGAAGACTAGTACAGTATGGTACAGTAACACAGAAGACCAGTACAGAACAACAGCACAGAAAACCAATACAGAACAATACACAGAAACTGGTACAGTAAATTAACACAGAGGACCAGTACAGCACCACAACGCAGAAGACCAGTAGAGTACAATAACATAGAATGCTAGCACAGTACAATAACACAGAAGACCTGTACAGTACAATAACACAGATGACCTGTACAGTACAATAACACAAATATCCAGTACAGTGCAATAACACAGAAAACCAGTACTGCACAGTAACACAGAAAACCTGTACAGTACAATAACATATGTACTCACCTAACAGTGGTTGCAGGGGTCGAGACTCAGCTCCTGGCCCCGTCTCTTCACTGATCGCTACTAGGTCCTGTCTCTGCTTCCTGAGCATTGTCATACCTCGTCTTAATGCTATGTATGGTTCCTGCCTCCACTACATCACTTGCTAGGCTATTTCACTTCCTGACGACTCTGTGACTGAAGAAGTACTTCCTAATATCCCTGTGACTCGTCTGAGTCTTCAACTTCCAATTGTGACCCTATGTTTCTCTGTTCAATAACACAGATCAGTACATTACAGTAACACCGAAGACCAGTACAGTACAGTAACACGGAAGACCAATACAGTACAATAACACAGAAGACCAGAACAGTACAATAACTCACAAGACCAGTACATTACAATAATACAGGCTAGCAATGCAGTTCATTAACACAGAAGAACAGTTGAGTACAATAACACGGAAGACCAGTACATTACAATAACACGGAAGACCAGTACATTACAATAACACAGAAGGCCAGCACAGTACAGTGAAACAGAAAACCATGCAGAACAACAACACAGAAGACCAGTACAGAACAATACACAGAAGACAGTACATTACAGTACATTAACATTGAGGACCAGTACAGCACAATAATTCAGAAGACCAGTAGAGTACAATAACACAGAATGCCACTACAGTAGAATAACACAGAAGAACTGTACAGTACAATAGCACAAAAGACCAATACAGTACAATAACACAGAAGACCAGTACAGTACAATAGCACAAAAGACCAATACAGTACAGTAACACAGAAGACCAGTACAGTACAATAGCACAAAAGACCAATACAGTACAGTAACACAGAAGACCAGTACAGTACAATAGCACAAAAGACCAATACAGTACAGTAACACAGAAGACCAGTACAGTACAATAGCACAAAAGACCAATACAGTACAGTAACACAGAAGACCAGTACAGTACAATAGCACAAAAGACCAATACAGTACAATAACACAGAAGACCAGTACTTCATATCATCTAAATATTAGTCATCTGTAATAACATTTATTCAGGCCGAAATTATCTGCTGTTACCCTAGGGATTATTTCGTTAACGTGGAAGCTCTAAATCCGTAAGAGTCACTTAGCTCGAGAGGAATGCGAGGCTATTACATTTAATCCGAAAATGGAGAGGGTAGTTCCAGTTCCTCAGATCAAGAGTACTTGATATCAAAGCAGCTGTTGCTTTAAGGAAGTGATAGTGCCTCACTCTCATCCTGCCTCACTCTCATCCTGCCTCACTCTCATCCTGCCTCACTCTCATCCTGCCTCACTCTCATCCTGCCTCACTCTCATCCTGCCTCACTCTCATCCTGCCTCACTCTCATCCTGCCTCACTCTCATCCTGCCTCACTCTCATCCTGCCTCACTCTCATCCTGCCTCACTCTCGTCCTGCCTCACTCTCGTCCTGCCTCACTCTCGTCCTGCCTCACTCTCGTCCTGCCTCACTCTCATCCTGCCTCACTCTCTTCCTGCCTCACTCTCATCCTGCCTCACTCTCATCCTGCCTCACTCTCATCCTGCCTCACTCTCACCCTGCCTCACTCTCACCCTGCCTCACTCTCACCCTGCCTCACTCTCATCCTGCCTCACTATGATCCTGCCTCACTCTCATCCTGCCTCACTCTCATCCTGCCTCACAATCATCCTGCCTCACTCTCATCCTGCCTCATTCTTATCCTGCCTCACTCTCATCCTGCCTCACTCTCATCCTGCCTCACTCTCATCCTGCCTCACTCTCATCCTGCCTCACTCTCATCCTGCCTCACTCTCATCCTGCCTCACTCTCATCCTGCCTCACTATCATTCTGCCTCACTATCATCCTGCCTCACTATCATCCTGCCTCACTGTCATCCTGCCTCACTCTCACCCTGCCTTACAATCATCCCCACCTCACTATCATCCTGCCTCACTCTCATCCTGCCTCACTCTCATCCTGCCTCACTCTCATCCTGCCTCACTCTCATCCTGCCTCACTCTCATCCTGCCTCACTCTCATCCTGCCTCACTCTCATCCTGCCTCACTCTCATCCTGCCTCACTATCATCCTGCCTCACTATCATCCTGCCTCACTATCATCCTGCCTCACTCTCACCCTGCCTTACAATCATCCCCACCTCACTATCATCCTGCCTCACTCTCATCCTGCCTCACTCTCATCCTGCCTCACTCTCATCCTGCCTCACTCTCATCCTGCCTCACTCTCATCCTGCCTCACTCTCATCCTGCCTCATTCTCATCCTGCCTCATTCTCATCCTGCCTCACTATCATCCTGCCTCACTATCATCCTGCCTCACTCTCACCCTGCCTCACTCTCATCCTGCCTCACTCATCCTGCCTCACTCTCATCCTGCCTCACTCTCATCCTGCCTCACTCTCATCCTGCCTCACTCTCATCCTGCCTCACTCTCATCCTGCCTCACTCTCATCCTGCCTCACTCTCATCCTGCCTCATTCTCATCCTGCCTCATTCTCATCCTGCCTCATTCTCATCCTGCCTCACTATCATCCTGCCTCACTATCATCCTGCCTCACTCTCACCCTGCCTTACAATCATCCCCACCTCACTCTCATCCTGCCTCACTCTCATCCTGCCTCACTCTCATCCTGCCTCACTCTCATCCTGCCTCACTATCATCCTGCCTCACTATCATCCTGCCTCACTATCATCCTGCCTCACTGTCATCCTGCCTCACTCTCACCCTGCCTTACAATCATCCCCACCTCTCTATCATCCTGCCTCACTCTCATCCTCGCCAGAATCACTGAAGAAAAGTTTTTCGTTTGTTTTAGTTATTGCAATAGGTTGTTTAAATTTATTTATTATCTTCTCACTTCTAGATTCTTTATATCGTTTTCTCGAGCATTGCCATAAATTGTTTTTTCATATTTCTGGATACCAAATTGGTCATCTGGTGCACATAATATTTGACTCATGCATCAGAGAGACAAATTATAAATCTCACAGTATACGTAATAATGGTAGTGTGTATATCCGTGACTGCTTAACTGTAGCATATGCAGATGACGTTATTATAATTCATGTGCATCACATGTATCTATAATCCAACATACCGTTAAAAAAACAGGTTAAATTTGGTAGTTTATGGAATGTGTGGGTGAGAGCACCATTCATCTGTGGAGTAACTGCCAGCTCTACTGTAGGCCAGCTGGTCAGGGTGAGGAGGGATGCACCAGGGTAGGCTACCTTGTATCAAGGGACCGTTCGGGACCTACAGTTCAAGCCTCAGGCTGTCCTCTGTATAGATATCTGAAAGCTGTAGCTTGTGAGGGATTATATACTTACGGTCTGTCTTTACCACAACTCATAGGTATTGTGGTATTTGTTAAATCTTCTGTATAGATTGTACACTGTATAGAGTGTACACTGTATAGAGTGTACACTGTATAGTGTACACTGTATAGAGTGTACACTGTACAGAGTGTACACTGTATAGTGTGTACACTGTATAGCATACACAATGTATAAAGTGTACAAATTGCACATGATTGTAAAAAAAAGTTCAGAAGCTAACAACTGGTGTATACTTTTTTGCTGAATCCTTTAATTACAGTATTAACTGCGTTCAAGCTGATATCTTAAACTGTTAGGTACAATAGGCCTGTTAAACAGTACCTGTGCTGGTAATATATTAAATTTTGAGATACGCCTAAATCTTATGATATAAGTAATGATCTTTAAGTCTAAAACATTGACAGGTTCACTGACACTATGAAGTGAGTAATTATTTTTTTTTTGTTTTATTATCACACTGGCCGATTCCCACCAAGGCAGGGTGGCCCGAAAAAGAAAAACTTTCACCATCATTCACTCCATCACTGTCTTGCCAGAAGGGTGCTTTACACTACAGTTTTTAAACTGCAACATTAACACCCCTCCTTCAGAGTGCAGGCACTGTACTTCCCATCTCCAGGACTCAAGTCCGGCTTGCCGGTTTCCCTGAACCCCTTCATAAATGTTACTTTGCTCACACTCCAACAGCACGTCAAGTATTAAAAACCATTTGTCTCCATTCACTCCTATCAAACACGCTCACGCATGCCTGCTGGAAGTCCAAGCCCCTCGCACACAAAACCTCCTTTACCCCCTCCCTCCAACCCTTCCTAGGCCGACCCCTACCCCGCCTTCCTTCCACTACAGACTGATACACTCTTGAAGTCATTCTGTTTCGCTCCATTCTCTCTACATGTCCGAACCACCTCAACAACCCTTCCTCAGCCCTCTGGACAACAGTTTTGGTAATCCCGCACCTCCTCCTAACTTCCAAACTACGAATTCTCTGCATTATATTCACACCACACATTGCCCTCAGACATGACATCTTCACTGCCTCCAGCCTTCTCCTCGCTGCAATATTCATCACCCACGCTTCACACCCATATAAGAGCGTTGGTAAAACTATACTCTCATACATTCCCCTCTTTGCCTCCAAGGACAAAGTTCTTTGTCTCCACAGACTCCTAAGTGCACCACTCACTCTTTTTCCCTCATCAATTCTATGATTCACCTCATCTTTCATAGACCCATCCGCTGACACGTCCACTCCCAAATATCTGAATACATTCACCTCCTCCATACTCTCTCCCTCCAATCTGATATTCAATCTTTCATCACCTAATCTTTTTGTTATCCTCATAACCTTACTCTTTCCTGTATTCACCTTTAATTTTCTTCTTTTGCACACCCTACCAAATTCATCCACCAATTTCTGCAGCTTCTCTTCAGAATCTCCCAAGAGCACAGTGTCATCAGCAAAGAGCAGCTGTGACAACTCCCACTTTGTGTGTGATTCTTTATCTTTTAACTCTACGCCTCTTGCCAAGACCCTCGCATTTACTTCTCTTACAACCCCATCTATAAATATATTAAACAACCACGGTGACATCACACATCCTTGTCTAAGGCCTACTTTTACTGGGAAAAAATTTCCCTCTTTCCTACATACTCTAACTTGAGCCTCACTATCCTCGTAAAAACTCTTCACTGCTTTCAGTAACCTACCTCCTACACCATACACTTGCAACATCTGCCACATTGCCCCCCTATCCACCCTGTCATACGCCTTTTCCAAATCCATAAATGCCACAAAGACCTCTTTAGCTTTATCTAAATACTGTTCACTTATATGTTTCACTGTAAACACCTGGTCCACACACCCCCTACCTTTCCTAAAGCCTCCTTGTTCATCTGCTATCCTATTCTCCGTCTTACTCTTAATTCTTTCAATTATAACTCTACCATACACTTTACCAGGTACACTCAACAGACTTATCCCCCTATAATTTTTGCACTCTCTTTTATCCCCTTTGCCTTTATACAAAGGAACTATGCATGCTCTCTGCCAATCCCTAGGTACCTTACCCTCTTCCATACATTTATTAAATAATTGCACCAACCACTCCAAAACTATATCCCCACCTGCTTTTAACATTTCTATCTTTATCCCATCAATCCCGGCTGCCTTACCCCCTTTCATTTTACCTACTGCCTCACGAACTTCCCCCACACTCACAACTGGCTCTTCCTCACTCCTACAAGATGTTATTCCTCCTTGCCCTATACACGAAATCACAGCTTCCCTATCTTCATCAACATTTAACAATTCCTCAAAATATTCCCTCCATCTTCCCAATACCTCTAACTCTCCATTTAATAACTCTCCTCTCCTATTTTTAACTGACAAATCCATTTGTTCTCTAGGCTTTCTTAACTTGTTAATCTCACTCCAAAACTTTTTCTTATTTTCAACAAAATTTGTTGATAACATCTCACCCACTCTCTCATTTGCTCTCTTTTTACATTGCTTCACCACTCTCTTAACCTCTCTCTTTTTCTCCATATACTCTTCCCTCCTTGCATCACTTCTACTTTGTAAAAACTTCTCATATGCTAACTTTTTCTCCCTTACTACTCTCTTTACATCATCATTCCACCAATCGCTCCTCTTCCCTCCTGCACCCACTTTCCTGTAACCACAAACTTCTGCTGAACACTCTAACACTACATTTTTAAACCTACCCCATACCTCTTCGACCCCATTGCCTATGCTCTCATTAGCCCATCTATCCTCCAATAGCTGTTTATATCTTTCCCTAACTGCCTCCTCTTTTAGTTTATAAACCTTCACCTCTCTCTTCCCTGATGCTTCTATTCTCCTTGTATCCCATCTACCTTTTACTCTCAGTGTAGCTACAACTAGAAAGTGATCTGATATATCTGTGGCCCCTCTATAAACATGTACATCCTGAAGTCTACTCAACAGTCTTTTATCTACCAATACATAATCCAACAAACTACTGTCATTTCGCCCTACATCATATCGTGTATACTTATTTATCCTCTTTTTCTTAAAATATGTATTACCTATAACTAAACCCCTTTCTATACAAAGTTCAATCAAAGGGCTCCCATTATCATTTACACCTGGCACCCCAAACTTACCTACCACACCCTCTCTAAAAGTTTCTCCTACTTTAGCATTCAGGTCCCCTACCACAATTACTCTCTCACTTGATTCAAAGGCTCCTATACATTCACTTAACATCTCCCAAAATCTCTCTCTCTCCTCTGCATTCCTCTCTTCTCCAGGTGCATACACGCTTATTATGACCCACTTCTCGCATCCAACCTTTACTTTAATCCACATAATTCTTGAATTTACACATTCATATTCTCTTTTCTCCTTCCATAACTGATCATTTAACATTACTGCTACCCCTTCCTTTGCTCTAACTCTCTCAGATACTCCAGATTTAATCCCATTTATTTCCCCCCACTGAAACTCTCCTACCCCCTTCAGCTTTGTTTCGCTTAGAGCCAGGACATCCAACTTCTTTTCATTCATAACATCAGCAATCATCTGTTTCTTGTCATCCGCACTACATCCACGCACATTTAAGCAACCCAGTTTTATAAAGTTTTTCTTCTTCTCTTTTTTAGTAAATGTATACAGGAGAAGGGGTTACTAGCCCATTGCTCCCGGCATTTTAGTCGCCTCATACGACACGCATGGCTTACGGAGGAAAGATTCTTTTCCACTTCCCCATGGACAATAGAAGAAATAAAAAAGAACAAGAGCTATTTAGAAAAAGGAGAAAAACCTAGATATATGTATATATATATGCATGTGCGTGTCTGTGAAGTGTGACCAAAGTGTAAGTAGGAGTAGCAAGATATCCCTGTTATCTAGCGTGTTTATGAGACAGAAAAAGAAACCAGCAATCCTACCATCATGCAAAACAGTTACAGGTTTTTGTTTCACAGTCATCTGGCAGGACGGTAGTACTTCCCTGGGTGGTTGCTGTCGAATATTAATGTGAAACATGACGAGTGGATTCCTCGGAATTTGTCATTTATCCATTTATATCATAATATACATTTATAATATTGAAATGGGGCTCATATGAAAACAAATTCATAGATTACAGATGACACAAAAATCGGAAAGGCTTCGTCAGGTAGTCGCGGCAGCCATAAAATTAAGAGTTTAAGAACGATGTGGGTGAGTTAATTCATTCTGGACTCAGACATTATGAAAATTAGACACATATGCAACATCTGGGTATCTTCAATGTAGACGTTTCGTAATCCAGTGGCTTTATCAATACAAACTCTAGGACATAATTTGAAGACAGAACTATATACAGAAGATGAGGTAATCAGTCCCTCAGCCTTGAAGTTGGTGTGAGGGGCACCGTAGTCGTGAAAAATCTGGAGCAAAGGCAAGAAAACTGGCGCTTATATAATGGCGTCAGGTGAAAAGAGGACGGATGGAAATATAAACACATGCAGTATAATGTGATCCTTTATTGACAACGTTTCGCCCACACAGTGGGGTTTTTTCAAGTCACAAACAGATCTACCTGGGGTGAAAAGAGGACGGGTAGCAGACGCAGGCATTGTCACTGATAGGCGGGATTCCCCAGTGGAAGTCGGTCGTACCCAAGGGACGGGTTAGTAGAAGTGAAGAGGGTTGCGGAGAAGCCCTCTGAACGAAGATTCGATAATGTTGCAGTGTCTGACAAGTCTGCTACCCGTCCCCTTTTCACTTGACTCTAGTAAATACGCGCCAGCCTTCTTGCCTGTGTTCCAGATTCTTCACAACTACGGTGCTCTTCACACCAACTCCAACCATGAGGGACTGATTACCTCATCTCTTATATATAGTTTTACTGTCTTCAATCTGTGCTCCAGTTCCCCGAATTAAGCCTGAATGCCTTCCACATCCCCCCCCCAGGCGCTGTATAATCCTCCGGGTTTAGCGCTTCCCCCTTGATTATAATAATAATAATAATTTACTGTCTTCAAATTATGTCCTAGAATTTGTATTGATAAAGCCACCGGATGGCGAAACATCTACATTAAAGATAGCCAGATGTTACATGTGTGTATAATTTTCATCTTGTCGGTGTTGTATACCATTCACGTACAAAAATTATGAGTATAAATTATATGTAAACGCACGTACAGTTATAACTGAACGGAAATACCTTAAACTAAGTCTCGAAAGTAGCTGTAATATACTTATCAAAATACCTAAAATATACTAAACATACTTGCTACGAGCAGGAAACTTTTACTCCCTGTTGTATATTTGTCAGTGTATTTTGTCATTGTATTTGTCAATGTATTTAGTCTTTAAATAAATAAAGGATCTATAAAATATAGGGGGTCATAGGAGAAAACAATTTTCAAACAGCTTCAGGGAGAACCTTGAGTTTTACCTGAAGCAAGTTTATTTTTTTCTCTGAGGCTGAGGGTCCCCAGGACAGTTCGAAATGTGGTACCACCCTATATTACATATATATATATATATATATATATATATATATATATATATATATATATATATATATATATGTATATATATATACATATATAGGTGTTTGAGAATGATGGACCCAATTTCAAAGCAGTATATACAGCAACTGGGTCCATCAATTTCAAACACCCTGTATAATATGTGTGTGTGTGTGTCTACATGCATACGTACACTTATTAATGCATGCATATATTTATAATTTATTAGAGTCCTCAGACGGCCTTGCAGTGTTCCTTGTGCAAACATTAAGGTAGAGGGAGATGCACTTGAAATCCGTTCATATCTTCCTCAAATCACACAACAAACGAATATATAAAGTCAGGTGTAAAGCATATCGATTACTCAAGGGTTTTTAAGTCTGGATGTTGTCTGTTTGCCAGGATTCAGGAGCAAGTTAATACCTAAAATATCAAATAAATTAAACTCTTAATTTTTATATAGTGAGAGACATAAACTTATCTTTCTGTTGTTTGATATAATGATATTCATATGATCTTTGGTGTGTCTGATACAATGTGTCGGGAGTTTACTCTTTTTAATTGCGAATCTTCAATAACAACTTTGGAGTTGTGGATCTGTTCAGAACCAGTTTCGGAGTTCCAAATATTTTTCAGGAACAGCTTCGCAGCCATGAATCTGTTCATGTATAGCTTCGAAGCTTTGAATCTACTCATAAACATTTTCGGAGCTTAAATCTGTTCAAGTTCAACTTTGGGGCTTTGTATCTCCTCATGAACAGCTAGGAGCTCTGAATCTTCAATAACAGCTTCGGAACTCCTAATCTGTTCAGGAACAATTTAGAGCTCCAAATTTACTCTGGCATATTATTGCTTTAATGTAAATACACAGCCGATGAGTAGATAAATAATACTCATTCACATATGTATAAACCTGGATATCTTTATTGTGGAGACATTTACATAATAATGATACCCAAGTTTTGCAAATATATGTTATTCATTTATCCAGAAAGATCTTCGGAGCTCCGAATCGAAATATTTCAGAGCACCATTTGCTCAGTAAGTCCGAGGGACACTAGTCTGCATGACTGTCTTCATGCACAGCTATTTTAAGTAAACAGAATTACGTACGAAGGTGCATCTCGACGATCACCGGAGATATGTTGTATATCTCAATGTGTATATGTAGTGAGAGTGTATTTTTTTGATGGTGTATTTGTGAGAGTGTATTTGTTAGATGGTCTTGACACATAACCAACAAACATACAAATAAATGTTAGCCACTTTAATTTAGCAACAAAATAGTGTGGATGCATGTTTGATATAAACATCTGTTTATGTAACATTAGATGTTTGTAGATGGAAAAAAGTGTTTGTCGATGAAAATTGATCGTAGACGAAGTGTTTATAAGCGAAATGGATCAAGATGTACTTTATTCCCTTTGTGCTTTTATGTATATTCTATAAAGTGTGTTGGATATAAATATATTAAATACTTTGGTGCTTATGATGTTTGTCAGGAATCAGGACAAGTGTTTGCTGACGCGGGTCTTAGTCATATGATCACCCGCAGTTGGAGCTTTTGGTCATCTGGTCGAGGCCTCCCGCTGGCCTACTGGTTCACCCCTTTAAAAATTATAGTTGTAATTATAACCATTTCTTATAAGTACTTAGAGCGAAGTGCTTGTTTTAATATAACATAACTTATTCTTATTCAAAGTAAGATAACTGTTATTTTTATAAGTGCTCCTCCGGGTTAAGTTAGAGTTTATTGAATTGGTTTATCTTACTAACAGTATTAAAACAAAACTTCCTTCCAGTTGGTTTATAATATAGCCGAGACGTTAGTATAAACCCCTTTAATAAATAAAAATTTACAATTATATGACAGTCATGTTGCCTATTATCACCTAAATAATTTCTACAGGGAATTATTTTTCCCATGTACAAGATAACAAGATTGTTTATATAATATATAATGTGAAGTGTCTTGTGTGACGGCGAGGATCTTCATGACGACCGCGAGATGTTTGTAGACCCAGCTGGTGCACCTGGGCCCCAGCACCACCTGGACCACCTGGGCCCCAGCACCACCTGGGCCCCAGCACCACTTGGGTCCAAGGACCACCTGGGCCTCAGCACCACCTGGGCCCCAGCACCAACTGGGCGCAAGCACCACCTGGGTCCAAGGACCACCTGAGCCCCAGCACCACCTGGGTCCAAGGACCACCTGAGCCCCAGCACCACCTGGGTCCAAGGACCACCTGAGCCCCAGCACCACCTGGGTCCATGGACCACCTGGGCCCCAGCACCAACTGGGCGCAAGCACCACCTGGGTCCAAGGACCACCTGAGCCCCAGCACCACCTGGGTCCAAGGACCACCTGAGCCCCAGCACCACCTGGGTCCAAGGACCACCTGAGCCCCAGCACCACCTGGGTCCATGGACCACCTGGGCCCCAGCACCACCTGGGTCCATGGAGACCACCTGGGCCCCAGCGCCACCTGGGTCCAAGGACCACCTGGGCCCCAGCACCACCTGGGTCCAAGGACCACCTGGGCCCCAGCACCACCTGGGCCCCAGCACCACATGGGCGCAAGCACTACCTGGATCCAAGCACAACCTGGGCCCCAGCACTACCTGGACCACCTGGGCACCAGCACCACCTGGACAACCTGGGCCCCAGCACCACCTGGGCCCCAGCACCACTTGGATCCAAGGACCACCTGGGCCCCAACACCACCTGGGTCCAAGGACCACCTGGGCCTCAGCACCACCTGGGCCCCAGCACCAACTGGGCGCAAGCACCACCTGGGTCCAAGGACCACCTGAGCCCCAGCACCACCTGGGTCCAAGGACCACCTGAGCCCCAGCACCACCTGGGTCCAAGGACCACCTGAGCCCCAGCACCACCTGGGTCCATGGACCATCTGGGCCCCAGCACCACCTGGGTCCATGGAGACCACCTGGGCCCCAGCGCCACCTGAGTCCAAGGACCACCTGGGCCCCAGCACCACCTGGGTCCAAGGACCACCTGGGCCCCAGCACCACCTGGGCCCCAGCACCACCTGGGCGCAAGCACTACCTGGATCCCAGCACAACCTGGGCCCCAGCACTACCTGGACCACCTGGGCACCAGCACCACCTGGACAACCTGGGCCCCAGCACCACCTGGGCCCCAGCACCACTTGGGTCCAAGGACCACCTGGGCCCCAACACCACCTGGGTCCAAGGACCACCTGGGCCTCAGCACCACCTGGGCCCCAGCACCAACTGGGCGCAAGCACCACCTGGGTCCAAGGACCACCTGAGCCCCAGCACCACCTGGGTCCAAGGACCACCTGAGCCCCAGCACCACCTGGGTCCAAGGACCACCTGAGCCCCAGCACCACCTGGGTCCAAGGACCACCTGAGCCCCAGCACCACCTGGGTCCATGGAGACCACCTGGGCCCCAGCGCCACCTGAGTCCAAGGACCACCTGGGCCCCAGCACCACCTGGGTCCAAGGACCACCTGGGCCCCAGCACAACCTGGGCCCCAGCACCACCTGGGCCCCAGCACCACCTGGGTCCAAGGACCACCTGGGCCCCAGCACAACCTGGGCCCCAGCACCACCTGGGCCCCAGCACCACCTGGGCCCCAGCACCACCTGGGTCCAAGGACCACCTGAGCCCCAGCACCACCTGGGTCCAAGGACCACCTGGGTCCCAGCACCACCTGGGTCCAAGGACCACCTGAGCCCCAGCACCACCTGAGTCCAAGGACCACCTGGGCCCCAGCACCTCCTGGGCCCCAGCACCACCTGGGCCCCAGCACCACCTGGACCACCTGGGCACCAGCACCACCTGGACAACCTGGGCCCCAATACCACCTGGGCCCCAGCGCCACCTGAGTCCAAGGACCACCTGGGCCCCAGCACCACCTGGGTCCAAGGACCACCTGGGCCCCAGCACCACCTGGGCCCCAGCACCACCTGGGCCCCAGCACCACCTGGGCCCCAGCACCACCTGGGCCCCAGCACCACCTGGGTCCAAGGACCACCTGAGCCCCAGCACCACCTGAGTCCAAGGACCACCTGGGCCCCAGCACCACCTGGGCCCCAGCACCACCTGGGCCCCAGCACCACCTGCCATCTACCATCACAGAAAGGTGAATTTCATTTTAGTATGTGAAGGCAATATGAACATCAGCTCCACTACATCCTGAGAATTATTTACATGACATAAACTGTTGTATAAATTTAATTTTTATGTAAATTTTCAAACACTGACTTGTGCAATTGAGGTATTTATTTCCGGCCTATGACACAAAATGATATTTTTGGTCTACAAACCAAATGTAATCAAACCCAAGCTAGCCAAAAATATATTAGAAAAAGAGTTATATAATTTGAACATAAGAAAGAAGGAACACCGCAACAGGCCTACTGACCCATGCGGAGCACGTCCATGTCCCCTTCCCCCCGGATTAGCGCAATGACCCACCCAGTCTGGTGGGTCATTGGGCTCCACTCAAGGAAGGAGCACGGCACCAGACCCAGCAGCACAACCTAGTCAGGCCCAACTCACACCCACCCACACCCACTCATGTATTTATCTAACCTATTTTTAAAACTACACAACGTTTTAGCCTCAATAATTGTACTCGGGAGCTTGTTCCACTCATCCACAACTCTATTACCAAACCAGTGCTTTCCTATATCCTTCCTGAATCTGAATTTTTCCAACTTGAAACCATTGCTGCGAGTCCTGTCTTGGCTGGAAATTTTCAGCACGCTATTTACATCCCCTTTATTTATTCCTGTTTTCCATTTATACACCTCGATCATATCCCCCCTAATTCTACGCCTTTCGAGAGAGTGCATATTCAGGGCCCTCATTTATCCTCATAGGGAAGATTTCTGATGTATGGGATCATCTTTGTCATTCTCCTCTGTACGTTTTCCAGTGCATTTATATCCATTCTGTAATATGGTGACCAGAGCTGAGCAGCATAGTCTAAAATAGGCCTAACCAAGGATATATAGAGTTGAAGAACAACCTGAGGACTTCTATTATTTATACTTCTAGATATGAAGCCAAGAATTCTGTTAGCTTTATTGCGAACACTGTAGGACTGTTGTCTTGGTTTTAGATTACTGCTAACCAGAACTCCTAAATCCTTCTCGCAATCATTAGTATTATACATTATTTAGTTTATATGTGGCATGGTTATTTTCCTGTCCAACATTTAGAACTTTGCATTTGTCTATATTAAACTGCATCTGCCACTTCTCCGTCCACTGCATCAATCTATTCAAATCATCCTGGAGTGCTCTAGTGTCCTGATTTGAATGAATTGTACGGCCTATTTTGGTGTCATCAGCAAATTTGCTTATGTCGCTATTGATTCCCTCATCTATGTCGTTTATGTAAATTGTGAACAACAACGGTCCCAACACTGACCCCTGACGAACACCACTTGTGACGTGCCCCCATTCTGATTTCTCCCCATTTATGCAAACTCTCTGCTTCCTGTTTGTCAACCACGCCTCTACCCAGGAAAAAATTTCTCCTATTCCGTGTGCCTTAATAAGTTTCCTCAATAGTCTCTGATGTGGAACTCTATCGAAAGCCTTACTGAAGTCCACATACAGAATATCATATTCATTACCATGATCTACCTTCTCAAACACCTTAGTGAAAAAAGTTAGTAAATTCGCAAGACAGGAACGCCCCTTAGTAAAACCGTGTTGAGATTCATTAATCAATCTGTGCCTATCAAGATGGCTATTAATTACTTCGGCAATTATTGATTCCAGAAATTTTCCCACTATGGAGTTAATTCTTATTGGTCTATAGTTCGAAGCCAAGGACCTGTTACCTGCCTTGTAAATAGGTATTACATTTTCCATTTTCCACTTACCAGGCACTGTGCCAGTTTGGCTGATTTAGGTTAGGTACCAGAGTCCAATTTTTCCCTGTTGATACCGCCATTGTACTACCATTTGTACATTAATAAATTATATAATAAAATCTAGGCATCTATGGTATAACTTGGGATTCTTCCTGACGTTTTAGATAAAAGTTATAAGTTTCAATTCTTCAATTTGTGGGTCAAGGGAATATTTCAAATTTTTTCTGAGGTTGTCTATGACAGGTATAACTTGGGATACTTCCTGAATGTGTGGATGAAGTGTATAACTTGGGATACTGAAGGTGTGAGTGAAGGGATAACTCAGGATACTTTCTGAAAGGAAGAAAGCTATAACTGGGAATGAAGGTTGAAGTTTAAGGTATGATTGCGGACTGACGGTGCCAGCTGAGAAGTATACATGGGAGTGGGACTTGTGCATTAATAATAAGTCTATGTTTACCTTGCAGGTAAGTGACAACTGGCACGTCGTCGAGGGACAGTTGATACATCAGAAGGTTAGTAGATGTTTTACAAAAGTTGCAGCAGACACAGCTATTGTTCCGCTGAGGAGAATAAGTTAATGTGTAGCGCGAAATACGAATATTTGCAATGAGGATAAAATAGAATAGTTTGCATAACCCTTCAATACAAAGAGCTCCGCTTCCTCCCTCGCTAAGAGGTCAGCAAAATTCTATACTTTCCCTAACAGTGGATGTGGACCTGGGATGTCTTGTTCATTGCCAGAGAGGATATGGAAGACCTCAGGTCCTTATTTTTATTAAGGAGGGAAAGGAAGACCCCATGTTCTTGCCTTTGTTAGGGAGGACACAGAAGACTCCATGCCCTTGTCTTTGTCAGGGAGGATACGGAAGACCCCATGTCCTTGCCTTTCTCAGGGAGGACATGGAAGACCCCATGCCCTTGTCTTTGTCAGGGAGAAGACGGAAGACCCCATGCCCTTGTCTTTGTCAGGGAGGACACGGAAGACCCCATGTCCTTGCCTTTGTCAGGGAGGACACAGAAGGCCCAATGTCCTTGCCTTTGTCAGGAAGGGCACGGAAGACCCCATGTCCTTGCCTTTGTCAGGGAGGACACGGAAGACCCCATGTCCTTGCCTTTGTCAGGGAGGACACAGAAGGCCCAATGTCCTTGCCTTTGTCAGGAAGGGCACGGAAGACCCCATGTCCTTGCCTTTGTCAGGGAGGACACGGAAGACCCCATGTCCTTGCCTTTGTCAGGAAGGACACGGAAGACCCCATGCCCTTGTTTTTGTCAGGGAGGACACGGAAGACCCATGTCCTTGCCTTTCTCAGGGAGGACATGGAAGACCCCATTTCTTTGCCTTTGTCAGGAAGGGCATGGAAGACCCCATGTCGTTGCCTTTGTCAGGGAGGACACGGAAGACCCCATGTCCTTGCCTTTCTTAGGAAGGACACGGAAGACCCCATGTCCTTGCCTTTGTCAGGGAGGACACGGAAGACCCCATGTCCTTGCCTTTCTTAGGAAGGACACGGAAGACCCCATGTCCTTGCCTTTCTTAGGAAGGATATGGAAGACCCCATGTCCTTGCCATTGTCAGGAAGGACACGGAAAACCCCATGTCCTTGTCTTTGTCAGGGAGGACACGGAAGACCCCATGTCCTTGTCTTTCTCAGGGAGGACACGGAAGACCCCATGTCCTTGCCTTTCTCAGGGAGGACATGGAAGACCCCATGTCCTTGCCTTTGTCAGGAAGGACACAGAAGACCCCATGTCCTTGCCTTTGTCAGGGAGGACACGGAAGACCCCATGTCCTTGCCTTTCTTAGGAAGGACACGGAAGACCCCATGTCCTTGCCTTTCTCAGGGAGGACATGGAAGACCCCATTTCTTTGCCTTTGTCAGGAAGGACACAGAAGACCCCATGTCCTTGCCTTTGCCAGGGAGGACACGGAAGACCCCATGTCCTTGCCTTTCTTAGGAAGGACACGGAAGACCCCATGTCCTTGCCTTTCTTAGGAAGGATATGGAAGACCCCATGTCCTTGCCATTGTCAGGAAGGACACGGAAAACCCCATGTCCTTGTCTTTGTCAGGGAGGACACGGAAGACCCCATGTCCTTGTCTTTCTCAGGGAGGACACGGAAGACCCCATGTCCTTGCCTTTCTCAGGGAGGACATGGAAGACCCCATGTCCTTGCCTTTGTCAGGAAGGACATGGAAGACCCCATGTCCTTGCCTTTCTCAGGGAGGACACGGAAGATCCCATATCCTTGCTTTTCTCAGGGAGGACACGGAAGACCACATGTCCTTGCCTTTCTCAGGTAGGACATGGAAGACCCCATGTCCTTGCCTTTGTCAGGAAGGACATGGAAGACCCCATGTCGTTGCCTTTGTCAGGAAGGTCATGGAAGACCCCATGTCCATGCCTTTGTCAGGAAGGACATGGAAGACCCCATGTCCATGCCTTTGTCAGGAAGGACATGGAAGACCCCATGTCCTTGCCTTTGTCAGGGAGGACACGGAAGACCCCATGTCCTTACCTTTGTCAGGAAGGACACGTAAGACCCCATGTCCTTGCCTTTCTCAGGGAAGACATGGAAGACCCCATGTCCTTGCTTTTCTCATGGAGGACACGGAAGACAACATGTCCTTGTCTTTCTCAGGGAGGACATAGAAGACCCCATGTCGTTGCCTTTCTCGGGGAGGACACGGAAGACCCCATGTCGTTGCATTTGTCAGGGAGGACACGGAAGACCCCATGTCCTTGCCTTTGTCAGGGAGGACATGGAAGACCCCATGTCCTTGCCTTTCTCAGGGTGGACACGGAAGACCCCATGTCCTTGCCTTTGTCAGGGAGGACATGGAAGACCCCATGTCCTTGCCTTTCTCAGGGTGGACACGGAAGACCCCATGTCCTTGCCTTTCTCAGGGTGGACACGGAAGACCCCATGTCCTTGCCTTTCTCAGGGTGGACACGGAAGACCCCATGTCCTTGCCTTTGTCAGGGAGAACATGAACTCATTCCCTCCTGGGAGTCAGTTTACAACACTGCTTTACAAGCTCCTCGTGTCCACGTCGCAAAAATTTGCAGATCACATTCGCCTGGTGACGTAAACGGTACTTAATCGTATTTATCACTTCGGCGGCGCTGGTCACGAATCTGTTCATCATCTCGTCACGCTGTAGATTCCTTCTTGTATTTTTTTTTATTTTAAATTTACTGTTTTTCAATTTGGAAGTTGACTCTCCAGCACCCAGCAGATGGCACTCTTGTACAACACCTGTGTCTCTTCTAGGATTCCATGGTCTTGATATTTCCATTAGATCAATGGTATAACATCAGGCTAATGTACATTACAACATCATGGAATCTTCAGAGTCACAAGTGTTACACACGCTTCTTATTCATCAGATTTACGGTATTACGTCAGAGAATGTTCTCGCAACCCAAATTCGGGATGCGACCCTGAGTTTAGGAACTCCCGTTTTAGCTTTTAAGAGAAGGGTGGTCAACCTTAAAATGTTGACTTATTTGGGCATGAGGCTCGCGGGTCACAAATGGTAATTTTCTTCCAAAAAACGTAATAGCATGCAAGACTAGCGACACTAGCCTACACAATGGTAATGTTTGATAGGTTCACATATTATGGCCATAAAACACACTGCAAACATTTCTGGTGTAGTGGAGCAGCTGGCAGTCCTAACAGGCCCCTTCATTGTAATGAATACCTTTAACTGCATTTTGTTTTGACTGGGTACTTGATGTGGCAGGGTAAATATACAAATTTATTCCTCGAAGTTCGATGAACATGAATAAAACTGATAACTATTGGATTGAAATGTGATAAAAGTAAAATGAATAGAATAAATTACTATTATACTAGTGCTGATTTTATGCTTGTCTAGTAATGGAAAGACTGCATTAACTGGAAGAGTGTATCATTATCTGTGTTCATGGTCAAGTGGACAGGTCTCCAGTGTGTCATTTCCCACCTAGTCTCGGGTCTTTGATTTCAGCTGTTTTATCATTAAAAGTAATTCTACATAAAAGTTCACTGCAGAATACTGAGTGTATCTTGGGTTTAAAATAATTTACACTGGCAAAAATGATGGTTGCAAACCTGTTTCAAGAAACTATGAGATCTTTTATCTTTCTGGTCAGCAAAAATGGGTAAGACTAGATAACACAGTTCTTGCTGAATAATTGTCTTTCTACTGAACTTGTGCTGGGATTGTCACCTGTCATATCCAAATCTCTCTCAGTTCAACAATTAGTTTAATTTTTCCGTAAAACATTAAAAGGATGCCAGATATCTTCCTTAATTGGCGACAAGAAGTCAGCGCTGCATGACCCTTGTCGGTTTAGCGCTTTCTTTGATTATTATGATTCTTGTCAAATTATTATAATGTGCAAGAATTACAAGATCATTCTTCCTAAAACACAAACGTTGAGTACCTGCGAGTGAGTTGCGGTGTTGTGCTGGGAGACCGACGGAACCAAGAACCTGCGAGTGAGTTGCGGTGTTGTGCTGGGAGACCGACGGAACCAAGAACCTGCGAGTGAGTTGCGGTGTTGTGCTGGGAGACCGACGGAACCAAGAACCTGCGAGTGAGTTGCGGTGTTGTGCTGGGAGACCGACGGAACCAAGAACCTGCGAGTGAGTTGCGGTGTTGTGCTGGGAGACCGACGGAACCAAGAACCTGCGAGTGAGTTGCGGTGTTGTGCTGGGAGACCGACGGAACCAAGAACCTGCGAGTGAGTTGCGGTGTTGTGCTGGGAGACCGACGGAACCAAGAACCTGCGAGTGAGTTGCGGTGTTGTGCTGGGAGACCGACGGAACCAAGAACCTGCGAGTGAGTTGCGGTGTTGTGCTGGGAGACCGACGGAACCAAGAACCTGCGAGTGAGTTGCGGTGTTGTGCTGGGAGACCGACGGAACCAAGTACCTGCGAGTGAGTTGCGGTGTTGTGCTGGGAGACCGACGGAACCAAGTACCTGCGAGTGAGTTGCGGTGTTGTGCTGGGAGACCGACGGAACCAAGTACCTGCGAGTGAGTTGCGGTGTTGTGCTGGGAGACCGACGGAACCAAGTACCTGCGAGTGAGTTGCGGTGTTGTGCTGGGAGACCGACGGAACCAAGTACCTGCGAGTGAGTTGCGGTGTTGTGCTGGGAGACCGACGGAACCAAGTACCTGCGAGTGAGTTGCGGTGTTGTGCTGGGAGACCGACGGAACCAAGAACCTGCGAGTGAGTTGCGGTGTTGTGCTGGGAGACCGACGGAACCAAGTACCTGCGAGTGAGTTGCGGTGTTGTGCTGGGAGACCGACGGAACCAAGTACCTGCGAGTGAGTTGCGGTGTTGTGCTGGGAGACCGACGGAACCAAGAACCTGCGAGTGAGTTGCGGTGTTGTGCTGGGAGACCGACGGAACCAAGTACCTGCGAGTGAGTTGCGGTGTTGTGCTGGGAGACCGACGGAACCAAGTACCTGCGAGTGAGTTGCGGTGTTGTGCTGGGAGACCGACGGAACCAAGTACCTGGGAGTGAGTTGCGGTGTTGTGCTGGGAGACCGACGGAACCAAGAAAGTTGTCATCTTGCAGTTGATCTTGATGTAATTGTGTGTCGCAAAGTTCCACATATTAATTGAACGATATTTTTCCTTAGGGCAAAGAAATGCAAAAACGTTTTTCCAGCAGTCTGGTACCTGACATTTGAATATTTTGTTAGATACCTTCCGCAGTCAGTTTAAGAAAAAAATTAATTTCCTACCTGAGGTTTGTAATTATCTGTAAATTTCCCAGGCAACACTTACCATCACATATCTCAACCCTAATATTTTGATACCTTATACATTTTGGTGAAATATGCGGTTTAGTTGAATGCAATTTAATCCATTTTCCTGTACAACCGCAACTAATCCTACTTCACTGCAGTTATTATTCTTCTGCCGTCAGACTTTAAATCATCCAAATTCACTTACAGTTGACTCAAGTTCTGCATAAATACCTGAATATTTTGCATAACCTGGAATTTTCATTCCGATTCCTTCATGTAGCCAGAAATGCTCACCTTCAGTACGTGTAAATGTTGTTGTTGTTGTTTGTATTTCCTCCAAAATCAACGAAAAGGCTTTCCGTTGCTTTAATATATTTAGTGTTTTGGCGGAAATATGTTCATTCATTTTACTTAGTCTTCTTGCAATTGTTTGAAAAGACATTGATACACTTACAAATTTTCCGGCAATATTATTTTTTTCCCCGATCGATTGTAAGATTTTCCCTGCAAACTTATCGTGTGTCCCATATCCGAGTAACTTTTTCCAAAAGCAACAGAGAAAGTTGATATGATGCCGGAAAATTTGCAATTTGCTCTTTGTAAAAGTTAGAGAGTGCAGCGTCTTGCATGTGATGTTTGCTTCTGATGTTCATTATACCATCAGTTATTAGTTCATAATTTACATATATACTAGACTTACTGTGTTCCATGTTCTGTGATGCTGCTTAATATGTCCAAGTACACGAAAATAGAAGCAGACACATTACTGGACTAAGAAATGATAAAATAATAAAAGGTCACAGTGGTGAGAAGTCGCTATCAATTAATGTCATGATGGCGCATTGGTGTCGTATTTTCTCCTGTTCTTTAAACAGAGCATCAGCTTATAGGCAGGGATAACATAAGAGTTCTCTATTATTAGGTATCCGGGGAGGGGATACCTTATAATAGTTGTTTAAATTTATAACGTAAGAATACTTCATCCGATCGGTTTCAAATTTTCATCGCTATTGTGGGAATTTATTGAGTTCGAGAAATCCCACACTACCATTGTCCCACAGGACCATTGTAACAAGCAGTAGAAACCTTTAAAATCCACGTAGACAAACAGCATAAGTCATGAGCCATCACATAATTATTGATAGGATTACACTAATTTAATAATTACAAATTTTAGGTAGAATTGGTGTGTTGGAACTAATAACTGAATTAAAATGTGTAATTTTAGGCTTTAATATGTTTACATTAATAGAGATATTAGATAAGTAGAGACATCTAGCGGTGCTCCAATGAACTAATGAGGAAGAAGGGTGCTGACAGCCATCTTCTGGGACAAGGACCTGCAGCAACAAGAACTCCCTACAAGTTACTAGCTCAGGGACCCATGTGGTTTTCCAAAGTTATCTGGCAGGTAACATCGTTCTACAGAGGCCTCCTAACGAATTTGTGGATACAAGTCTCTGCTCCGGACTCGTTATGTAACCTAACCTCTAGGGACATGGCCACGATACTGGGTGGGGAAATCAGGGATAGTTAACTTACGTTTATTAAGTGTGCCAATGACAACGATCAGGTAATTTGTAATTGATATTGACCTATTACAATTTTACTCCTGAAAGTGTTGTACAAGCCACTTGTGAAACTGAGATGGTGGGAGTCTTGGGGGACGGTGTCAATAGTCCTTGCTAGAGAGAGCTTAGAACCCAATTACCCTCCAATCCTCCCTTCCCATTCCATCCATTTCATCTCCCCCGTTTTTTCTTTCCTACCAACTCCCCACCTCTCTCCATCCCGTTGGTAGCCTCTGGGGTCCTCCCCTCTGGCATTACCCTCCATGAGGTTCCTCGGGTGTAGTGTAGTTTGCCGTGGAATCTGGATTATCTGGAGGTCCTCTGCTCCCTTTCTGAATTTCCGAGAAGTGGATGGAGTGTCCTGCAGATGACGGGTGTATCTCCAAAGACTGCCTTTCGGATCTGGGAGGTAACAACCGAAGGAGATATGCTTTGTGGCGGATTTCCGACCGCCCTTTCTTTTGTCTACGGAGGTGGCTTGGTAGATGTGAGGTTGCTATCCATGTGCACTGGTTTACTGGCGTGAAGGGTAGGGTATGGAAAGAGCAAAAGATAGAGAAGTTGAGGAAAAAGCTAGAGAGAATGAATTGCGAGAGACAGAAAGATCGCTAGATAGAGAAATCACGCCTTGAATTAAAAAATAAAAAGTTAACTTTTACACAACAGCAGTTAGAGGAAGGAGTAATTGAACATGATGCAGCTAGTCCACATATTCCAACACCTAATTTACCTCCCTTCACAGAGGGGGAAGACATAACTTCATACATTATCAGGTTTGAAAATACCGCTACCCTCTGTGAATGGCCAGCTGACACCTAGGCTACCAGGTTAGGAATGTTATTTTCTGGTACAGCTTTGAATATCTATGCAACTTTGTCGCAGGATATCATATGCAATTATAACCTACTGAAGACGGCAATCCTTAAAGCATACAAAAAAACCACAAATTCTTATAGGAAAGATTTCAGGTATGCCACCTTACAGCATGGCCAAAACTTTCAGCAGTTACAGGTAACACTCTTTCGTTTGTTCGACTTATGGATAGAGAGTTCAGGAATTGATCACAATTATGAATCTCTTAGAGACTTCATGGTTGCTGACCAGTTCCTGACAGCTCTTCCTCACCAGATACGAGCATTCATTAGAGAACGTAACCTGATTAAAGCTGATGAAGTTGCTGAGGCCGCTGACCTGTATGGTGAGGCTCACAATTCCTATAAAGACCTAAAGGGATCGAACCCTAAGGGCAAGGGTTCATCAGATCTTAAGAAATCAAAGCCTCTAGTGGAAAGTAAACTAACTTCTTTTATTCCTGTTTGTCATTTATGTGGTGTTAAGGGACATAAACGTCCCGATTGTCCTAAGAAACTGCAAAAAGTTGGAAGATGTTTTAAAGAGTGTAATGACCAAGCACCCTTCTGTTTAGGAACAGTTAATGGACTTAATGTATCTACCATTTTACGAGACACTGGATGCACATGTATAGTCATTTCTGATAAGCTGTTCCCTAACCTTAAAGAAACTCATTCCTCTGCTCTACTTTCTGACTACTTGGGCCGTACAGACATTTTTCCTACCATCCGTTGTTACATTAGGTCTAAATGGTTCACAGGTTGGTCTGAAGCCGTACTAGCTCCCATCACTTCTTGCTCCGTACTAATAGGTAATGTAAAAGGTGCCATTCTTCCTTCTGAGGTGCTGTATAGCCCTTGTGGCTTAGCGCTTCTTTTTGATTATAATAATAATAATAATTCCTTCTGAGGTTGACCTTTCATCACCAAAGATGGACATAAGTTTGTCAGTTCCTCTTCCTGTAAAGTCAGAAAAGCCCCTCGACAGTTCAGATGAGGCAGTGTCTTGTGATATTCATGTGGGGTTAGAAACCAGTGATACTACTCTCGAAAGCGAGGTTGTAGGATCACCGGTTCACTTGTTAGATGAAAGTGAGGATATCGCCTCCGATACTATAAATGTCTTGACTAGGGCTCAGACCAAAGCCCAGGCTTCTCCTACTGTCCATCCTTTGATTTTTCCCTGACTTTAAGCCTTTAGACATATCGAAGGACTCCTTTGTCAATTTACAATGTAATTGGCCTTCTCTTCAGAATTGCCATAATGCCGCTAGACAAAATCAAGTTATCCAAAGGAAAAACTTTTCATATAAATTTGAATATATAAGAGGTATCTTGTATAAATCAGTATTCAAATTAAATTCAGATGAGATAGACTATTCCATCTGAGTTGTTCCAAGCCAATGCAGAGAAACTGTTCTGAAAATGGCTCATGACCTGCCAGTGGCCGGACATTTCTCGCATCGGGAAACCTTAAATAAAATTAGGGAAACCTATTTTTGGCCCAAAATGTCTTCAGTTATCACTACATATTGTAGACCGTGTAAAGTTTGCCAACTGTCATCCTCCCGAGGTACCAGGCGAGTACCTATGGTCAAAATGCCAATCTTTACGGTACCGTTTGAAAGAGTAGCTATTGACATCGTTGGTCCTTTATCACCACTTTCATCTGGGGGACATAGATATATTTTAACATTAGTTGATTATGCTTCGAGTTTCCCTGAAGCTGTACCCTTAAAATCCATAACAACTACAGAGGTGGCTGAAGCACTTTGTCCATCTTCTCTAGAGTTGGCATGGCTAGAGAAATTTTGTCTGACCGTGGGACACAATTCACATCTGACTTAATGCAACATCTCTACCAACTTCTCCCAGCTGTAATGGGAGGATTGAGCGCCAGCATTCGGTTCTCAAGTCCATTTTAAGGAAACGTTGCTCCCTTAAACCTAAGGAGTGGCATCGTTACCTACCCTGTGCTTTGTTTGCCATGAGGGAAGTTCCCAGTGACTCTTTTGGACTTCTCTATGGTAGACAGGCCAGAGGCCCATTGTCCATCCTTCATGACTTAGGGACTAATGAGGAGGTGAATGCTAACGTTCAGTCTTCTTACCAGTTTCTCCTTGACCTTAGATCCTGAGGAGACCTCTGACATAGTTTCGAAAAACTTAAGCTTATCAATGGACCAATACAAAACCTATTTTGATACTAAAAGTCAGAGGAGAAGTTTTAAAGTAGGGGATGAAGTTCTGGTACTTTTAGCAATAAAGTCAAGTTATTAGTAGCTTGGAAAGGTCCGTATAAGGTACTGAAAATTTGTGGGAAAGTTGATTACCTCATAGAAGTCAAGGGGAAGCCTAAGCTTTATCATATCAACATTCTTAAGAAATATTACCGAAGAAATTCGGTTAACTGCTTGAATGACTTTGATTTAGTTTTTCCACACGCACTTGAGAAGACAACTGAGGAGTGTAATGTTTTTTTTTTTATATTTTTATTTAAAAGGACACAGTACAAGATATAAATAAATAAAAGAAAACAATAATTAACCATTTGCAAATACAATGACCTACCATCAACCCCAAAGCATACCCTAAGTGTTACATTCATATTGTATTAAAGGATATACCTTCACCGAACAATGATAAGGACAGGATAACACCTGCTCAGAAAAAACATTAGCAAAGTCTAAACCTACAAATCATGCCTGTTATACAGTACAGTAAGACCCCCTTGCACAAAGTACACAGATGATATGATGCAGCATACGAAGGATAAAATTATACATTACAATAATTAAACAAAAGGCTAACCTAACCCTACAATAAAATTGCAAAGACATACCACATAATACTTCCCGCAAATAGCAGTAAACTCTTAACAGAATAAAGAGCGAGAGAGCTCCAGCACCGAACAAAAATAGTAGCAAAAACAAAAACTCAAAATTTATGTCTGTGCCCACATAAATCCCCCACAGCTCTGTACAATTAGAGCCCTTGCACAAAGTGCACAGTAAATATTATTTAACATACAAAAATTAAAATTATGCAAAACATTAATTTAAACATTAGGCAAACCAAAGCCTACAATAAACATTACATTGGTACATATCACAATGAAACTCCCCACATAAAAACTGGGCAGGAAACACCCGCAAGTAAAAGACATAACATTATATATGCAAATACAACACATACAACTAACAAAATCCTAACATAAGGTATCAAAACTGTCTAGTTACAGGACATAAAAACCTTATCTCCCTATTTGAAACAATAGTACATCATTGCTGAAATTAAATTGTGCAATACATGGACATGAGAAAGTGTATAACAATCCTAAATCTGGCATTGAATAAAACAATAACAGGAAGTACTTGCAGCTAAACCTTAGACCTACATATATGCAATAATCAGACCATACTATCGTACTCTTGACCTACTTAGCAAGCTTAAACGTCCCAAACACCTATTCCAAAGTAATTCAAAACACAAAATTTAACACACCACATTGTAACTCTGCACGTACGCAGACAAAAAACAATATGTATATATATATATATATTTATACAAACACTGATCTCTGACTGAAGGAGACTCGAACCTACGAACCTTATGACAAGGTACGCAGTGCTTTACCAATCTTTTTTTTTTTTTTTTTTTTTTTTTTTTATTAACAAAACCAACCTGGCAAAAGACACTTCAGAAAGCCACCCCCTGCCATCCCCTGACCCCATGCTATCTGTATTAAAAAAACACAAACTCACGTTCCCTTCCATGCTCAAGTTCGTACCTGACGTCGAAAGTCATAAAACCCCTGTCTCTTAACCAAATGTCACCAGTTCACCCCCCCTTACGCCCCCCCCCCCACATTCTTAACGACTTTACACCCATATGCTCCACTACCACACACTCTTATTCCACCTTCCATCCTCCACTAATCTCAAAAAAGAACAAGAATGCCAGTTTAGGGAGAACCAGCCCAATCCAGCTCTAAACTACACCCAACCCTAACATTACACCTACCGACAGATTACGATAACCCAAGGGAAAACTATTTACCCACAACCTCCCATATAGTAGCCTATTTCTGCATACTGTACGATACACACTCGCCGCAAGCGCCCGCACCCTATATTCACCCCCCACCTCCCGCATGCACCAAGACACATACAAAAAATCTGCCACTACATACATCACTGCCCTCCGAATGTCCTTGGAAACCCCTCCCACATCAAAATGCAAAGCCCTCAAAGTCGAAATGTTTCTTCCCCCTCCCGCCACTATACCCAGAACTCTCGCTAACCATGCTCTTACAAAACCCAAGGTTTCACAAAAATATATGGCATGAAAAGCCGTCTCCTCTTCCTCACAATGCAAACAAGTGCCAGCACCTACATAACCCATTCTATATAGCACTGACCTTGTAGCTAGAATTCCCATAAAGAATCTATAAACCACTTCACGAACCCTTGGCTTTAATCTGATCTTCCGAAAGTCTTCCCAAATGCCCCTCCAATCATATATTGGGTATGTAGCTACTCCCTGTATCACTGTACCCTGCCAACCTGTCCTCCCAAGCCTACTTACCCTTACTTTTTTTGCTTCCCTTACTGCCAACAAATTTCGCACCATATCTTCACACTCCAGTAGTGCCTTTCCCTTCCACCATTTTCGCACATCCTTCATGACCTCTCCCACCCTTCTACCCCTCTCCCCTCCCACCCTCAAGTATCGCTGCTTCACATACACTGCCTTCACTCGTGTGTCCAAAGGTATAAGACCCAGCCCACCCTGCCGCACGCCCATCATCACCACCTCCTTCCGTAGCCATAGATTCCCATAACCCCACACATACCTCAAAACCACCCTCTCCAGTTCCTGAATATCACACGACCTCAGGGGGTATATTTCTGCCACGCCCCACACTTTACTGTACACAAGTGTATTTACTACCACCACCCTCTGCTGCAATGTTACATCCCCAGCCCTCCACCCGCGCATCCTACCCATCGCTCTACTCACTACTTCCTTGGAATTTATTCTCTGTGCCTCCCCAGCGTCTGCCATATACACAACCCCACATATCTTAATTCTATCCACTTCGTTCCACCCATACTGTTCCCCCAAACCCCCCCCCCCACCCACGTGCCTACTTCTAATAACTTTGACTTCGCTCCATTAACCTTCATCCCTGTCGCCCCACCAAAAATCTCTATTATACGTCCCACATTCCCCAATCCTATTTCCCCTCCTACCAAAACTGTGGTGTCATCCACATACCCCACAATACCACATCTCCCAGGACCCACCTCTCCCTGTTCTCACACTCCTTCCTCTATAAGCCTATAAAAAGGGTCCTGCATGCATGCAAAGAGGATTTGAGACAAGGGGCAACCCTGTCGCAAACCCATCCCCATCTGCACTGGCAACCCTAATTTCCCATTAACCTGAACCCTGACCGTTGCAGGCGTATACAAAGTAGTCGCCCAGCGCACGATCTCATCACCAAAACCCTGTTTTTTTAAAATACACCACAACATATGTCTATCTACACTGTCATAAGCCTGCTTCCAATCAATCCTCAAGATCCCCCCCCCGTTGTCTACCCTCCACAAAATCCTTAATTCTTCCATGCCCCTCCCGCATACTTCGACCTGGAATCCCACACTGTCCTCTATGTAGGACTCGGTCAAGCACCTTTTTCATACGGTTACCTAAAACCTTCGCAAAAACTTTATAATCTGCACACATGAGGGAGATCGCCCTAAAAGCACCCAAGGTCTTCCCCCCCCCTCCCTTATAGACCAAAACTACTACCCCCGTGCCCTGCGACTCCCCCAACACTCCCCTTTCCTTCATACAGTTAAACAACCGGACCAGACATTCCTTCATACAATCCCAATGTGTAATATAGAAATCATTAGGAATTCCATCAATGCCCGGCGCTTTTCCCCTACTCAAGCCCATTATCGCCTCCTCCACCTCCTCCTCACTGATCCTACCCTCTATTACCGCACTCTCCTCCTCCCCTAAAATACCTCGAATTCCTTCTCCCAGAATCTCTCCCTCCCTCTCTCCTCCCTCCCTCTGCTTAAAATTCTCCCTAAACCAATAATCAGCATAATTGCTCATTCCATCGGTGGTACTAAGTACCTGCCCCACCCTATATCCCCCCACCCCTTTACACACCTCTAATCCCATAATCGTGGTCATCTGTTGCCTATTCCTATATCTCCTCAAAACACATCCTGACGGTTTGTCACCCCATAGAACCTCCTCTAAACCTTCCCTCACACGTATCGCATCAAAACGAGAATTTTGTATATCCCTCAATCTTCCCCTTAAAACCTCTATTTCTCCATGTCTAGCCCCCCCTCCCCCTTCATAACAATCATTTAGCTGCCCCTCTAAATATTTCTGTAAACCATACCTCCACCTCGCCTCATCCCTTCCTCTATGCTGGTAATACTCCCTAATCTGCAATTTAGCGTGCTTCTCCCACCATTCAAAGACATCCTCCTCTTCGTTGCGAGCCTCCCATAGTTGCTTCCACCATTCCCTAAAAAAACAACCCCTCCCCCTCTCCCTGAAGTAGCCTCACATTCATTTTCCAATAACCCACATACCTACGAACCATCCCTTCCCATGCCATCTCTGCCAAAACGGCACGATGGTCCGAAAAACCTAAATCTATCGTCATTACACGTTCTACTGTTATATCTCGAGTTATATATATACGATCCAACCTGGCAGCATAACCCCTCCGCATAAACGTGTGCTCTACTTTCCACCCATCGCCCCTGACTATGTCATAAACCCCTGCATCCCTCAACAAATCCCTCAATACCCCAAGCACACACCCTGCCCCTCTCGGTTCCACATCCTTATTCCTGATTACACAATTCCAATCCCCACCTATTATAGAAACCATTGGTAAACCCCGCATGTAGAAAAGCAAAACCTCCCTTACAAAATTCACCTTAACCCGTATGTTACTATCTGCCGGCATATATATCCCCAGAAAACATACTCTAATCTCGCCCCATATCCCTTCCACCCTCACCACCCTCCCCTCCCCTCCCCTCTTCCCACTTGAGCATGTGGAATGGGCTGGACTCCCTCACTGCCACTGCCACCCCACCCTTTAATTTCCCTGAACTACCAACATACATCCTAAAACCGTTCAGCCTCAACTCTCTGCCATACTTGAAATTGTGTTCTTGAATAAAACACACATCAATGTTAAAACGCCGCAAAACATCCTCCAACCATACTCGTTTACCGTCAGCTCTAAGGCCATTCACGTTTATTGTTAGACACTTAAAGATTCAGAAAGGGTGGCTTTTCTCTATGTCTCTGTGTCCTGTCTGTTCCACTTTTTGCTGCTTCTGTCTTTTCTCGTGCACTCTTTCCCGCCTGTACCCCCTCCCCCCTCTGTGCACTACCCCGCCCTTTCTTAATCACTCCTGCCCACGTCTTCGTCCCTGTACGCTGAGCTGGTGTTATAACCTCCTCATCCGACGAGCCTCCAGCCCTCTTTCTAGATGTGCCCTCAATTTCCATATTAGTATTTCCATTGCCCTTGTGCACCTCAGCTTCCACCTGTAGCAACTGCAACATGCCAGGCTCTGACCCCAGAGGCTCTGGAATCTGCTCAATCAAGTCCTTCTCAACCGTCAGAATTCTCCTGTCTGTAGCTGGGTTCTCCTCCGCAGGCACGTCCAGGAAAGACTTAATCATCTCCTGTAGGGGCGTAGATAACTCCTGTGGATCACCGGTCTCTCCCACCCCCACAGGCTGCTGCTCAACTCCCGGGCCCGTTTGCGGGGGAGTATCCGAAGCCACTGGTAGTGTCACACAATTCTCTAACAGGCCCTCCACTTCGTCCGCCCAATTACCTTTGCCTGCTGCACTCAAATTCTTCGGCAGAGGTTCCGCCTGAGACTCCGTGGCTACTTGCCGCTCCCAAGGCCGCGGCGCTGCTGCTCTACCACATCCGGCCGCCATGTGGTCAAAAGCGCCGCACAGACGACACGTCTTTCGTTGTCCCGCGTAGGTCACGTACAGCTGTGTCCTAAAATCCTCCAGGACAACATACGATGGAATAGGTCTTCTTAAAGACATCTTGACGGTGTAAGATCCAGCCGGCAACCCTTCATAGATTCCCTCCGTCCATCGAACTAAAGTTATATCATGCACCTCACCATATCTTTGAAATGTCTCTCTGATATCTACATCGTCTGCCTCGAAAGGAACGTTGCGGATCCTCACCCAGGTGTAGTATTTTGAGGCATCCCGCAGGCGTACCTCCAGACCAGATGATACGGTGATGTTCTTCTCCTGGTACTGAGTCACCGTCCTTTCATATGCCTCCACTGTGCAAAACTTTATGAAGATTCGTGATGATCCATTAAGAGCTATTCCGTATAAGTCTTCAACTTCAATGCCAAACGTGTCCCGTATAATCGTTGGTAATAAAACAGAGGCATTCGTAGGGTAAATTGCCCCTTTAACAAGGTCAACACACACGGTGTTGCTCCTCCTGCGGTAGCTGGCAGCCATCTTGGTGAAAACAGGAAGTTGCGCACCAGAGAAAGCAAGAGCTGTTTGCGCAGTGCGTCCACTCAGCCCGAAAGCGAAGAGGACAATCCAAAATGTGGAACGCTTCACGATTTTGCGTGTCATCCTTGCGCAGGGGCCATGCTAATCTTCTCTGTATCGTTCCAATTTTAGTATATGTACTGCCGAAGCAAGTACGTATAAAAAGTTAACTTTTACACAACAGCAGTTAGAGGAAGGAGTAATTGAACATCATGCAGCTAGTCCACATATTCCAACACCTAATTTACCTCCCTTCACAGAGGGGGAAGACATAACTTCATACATTATCAGGTTTGAAAATACCGCTACCCTCTGTGAATGGCCAGCTGACACCTAGGCTACCAGGTTAGGAATGTTATTTTCTGGTACAGCTTTGAATATCTATGCAACTTTGTCGCAGGATATCATATGCAATTATAACCTACTGAAGACGGTAATCCTTAAAGCATACCAAAAAAACCACAAATTCTTATAGGAAAGATTTCAGGTATGCCACCTTACAGCCTGGCCAGAACTTTCAGCAGTTACAGGTAACACTCTTTCGTTTGTTCGACTTATGGACAGAGAGTTCAGGAATTGATCACAGTTATGAATCTCTTAGAGACTTCATGGTTGCTGACCAGTTCCTGACAGCTCTTCCTCACCAGATAAGAACATTCATTAGAGAACGTAACCTGATTAAAGCTGATGAAGTTGCTGAGGCCGCTGACTTGTATGCTGAGGTTCACAATTCCTATAAAGACCTAAAGGGATCGAACACTAAGGGCAAGGGTTCACCAGATCTTAAGAAATCAAAGCCTCTAGTGGAAAGTAAACTAACTTCTTTTATTCCTGTTTGTCATTTATGTGGTGTTAAGGGACATAAACGTCCCGATTGTCCTAAGAAACTGCAAAAAGTTGGAAGATGTTTTAAAGACTGTAATGACCAAGCACCCTTCTGTTCAGGAACAGTTAATGGACTTAATGTATCTACCATTTTACGAGACACTGGATGCACATGTATAGTAATTTCTGATAAGCTGTTCCCTAACCTTAAAGAAACTCATTCCTCTGCTCTACTTTCTGACTACTTGGGCCGTACAGACATTTTTCCTACCATCCGTTGTTACATTAGGTCTAAATGGTTCACAGGTTGGTCTGAAGCCGTACTAGCTCCCATCACTTCTTGTTCCGTACTAATAGGTAATGTAAAAGGTGCCATTCTTCCTTCTGAGGTGCTGTATAGCCCTTGTGGCTTAGCGCTTCTTTTTGATTATTATAATAATAATAATTCCTTCTGAGGTTGACCTTTCATCACCAAAGATGGACATAAGTTTGTCAGTTCCTCTTCCTGTAAAGTCAGAAAAGCCCCTCGACAGTTCAGATGAGGCAGTGTCTTGTGATATTCATGTGGGGTTAGAAACCAGTGATACTACTCTCGAAAGCGAGGTTGTAGGATCACCGGTTCACTTGTTAGATGAAAGTGAGGATATCGCCTCCGATACTATAAATGTCTTGACTAGGGCTCAGACCAAAGCCCAGGCTTCTCCTACTGTCCATCCTTTGATTTTCCCTGACTTTAAGCCTTTAGACATATCGAAGGACTCCTTTGTCAATTTACAATGTAATTGGCCTTCTCTTCAGAATTGCCATAATGCCGCTAGACAAAATCAAGTTATCCAAAGGAAAAACTTTTCATATAAATTTGAATATATAAGAGGTATCTTGTATAAATCAGTATTCAAATTAAATTCAGATGAGATAGACTATTCCATCTGAGTTGTTCCAAGCCAATGCAGAGAAACTGTTCTTAAAATGGCTCATGACCTGCCAGTGGCCGGACATTTTTCGCATCGGGAAACCTTAAATAAAATTAGGGAAACCTATTTTTGGCCCAAAATGTCTTCAGTTATCACTACATATTGTAGACCGTGTAAAGTTTGCCAACTGTCATCCTCCCGAGGTACCAGGCGAGTACCTATGGTCAAAATGCCAATCTTTACGGTACCGTTTGAAAGAGTAGCTATTGACATCGTTGGTCCTTTATCACCACTTTCATCTGGGGGACATAGATATATTTTAACATTAGTTGATTATGCTTCGAGTTTCCCTGAAGCTGTACCCTTAAAATCCATAACAACTACAGAGGTGGCTGAAGCACTTTGTCCATCTTCTCTAGAGTTGGCATGGCTAGAGAAATTTTGTCTGACCGTGGGACACAATTCACATCTGACTTAATGCAACATCTCTACCAACTTCTCCCAGCTGTAATGGGAGGATTGAGCGCCAGCATTCGGTTCTCAAGTCCATTTTAAGGAAACGTTGCTCCCTTAAACCTAAGGAGTGGCATCGTTACCTACCCTGTGCTTTGTTTGCCATGAGGGAAGTTCCCAGTGACTCTTTTGGACTTCTCTATGGTAGACAGGCCAGAGGCCCATTGTCCATCCTTCATGACTTAGGGACTAATGAGGAGGTGAATGCTAAGGTTCAGTCTTCTTACCAGTTTCTCCTTGACCTTAGATCCTGAGGAGACCTCTGACATAGTTTCGAAAAACTTAAGCTTATCAATGGACCAATACAAAACCTATTTTGATACTAAAAGTCAGAGGAGAAGTTTTAAAGTAGGGGATGAAGTTCTGGTACTTTTAGCAATAAAGTCAAGTTATTAGTAGCTTGGAAAGGTCCGTATAAGGTACTGAAAATTTGTGGGAAAGTTGATTACCTCATAGAAGTCAAGGGGAAGCCTAAGCTTTATCATATCAACGTTCTTAAGAAATATTACCGAAGAAATTCGGTTAACTGCTTGAATGACTTTGATTTAGTTTTTCCACACGCACTTGAGAAGACAACTGAGGAGTGTAATGTGTGTGTAAGTGACACCTCTAACGTAGAGTATGACTTGGTGACTCTTGACCAGTCAGGTGCGACAAACATTAATATCAATGAGTCTTTGGATGACCATAAGAAACATGAACTACTTCAAGGTGTGAGTAAATTCTCAGATGTTTTTACGGATATTCCAGGTGTCACCTCCACGGTAGTCCATAAGATTGACTTAGTCACGGACAGTCCTATCAAACGGAAATTATACCCAGTTCCAGTTCACCTTAGGGATGCATTTGACCGATAGGTAGATTATTAAAACTAAAGATCATTGAACCTTCAGTATCTGCATATTGCTCACCAGTAGTCATGGTTAAGAAGGAAGACAATTCATATAGACTTGCTATTGACTTGCTCTGGCCTCACTGCCAAGCCGAAGAAATGCTTCCTTGGGTATAACAAGATTAGATATCTCGGATTGATTCTTTCCAATACCTCTTTGCAGCCTCTCCCCAGTAAGATCAAAGCTTTATTAAAGTTTAAATTCCCCAAAACCAAGAAGCTCATGCGTAGCTTTCTTGGTTCTGTAAATTTTTATGCACGGTTTATCCCCATCATTACCGATCTTACAGGCATCTTATCTGACTACCTTAAAAAGTCTGTAAAGGAACCTCTTGAACTTTCCGACGTAGCTCGGGAAAAGTTTAATGAGATTAAAAACATCTCAAAAGACCCTATACTTAAGATTCCAAATATTAATAAACCATTTTGTTTAAGAACTGATCCCTCCAATACCGGCTTAGGTGCAGTGTTACTACAGTACCATGATGGTACACCCTACCATAGAAAAGGAAAGTTTAGCCCTTGTGTGGGGCATCTCCAAGCTTAAATTTTATTTACTGGGAAAAGAATTCATCTTGGAGACGGATCACAAACCTTTGATATACCTAGAAACTTTTAAGGGAATCAGCAGTCGCCTCTTGAGGTGGACATTGGCACTCCAAGCTTTTAAGTTTCATATTTTGTATATCAATGGTTCATCCAATTATTTCTCTGACTGGTTAAGTCGTGACAGTCTGTAGAAGATTTGGTGCCTTACGCGACTTCCACGTGTGAGAACTTTTTTCTCGCCTATTCTTCTTATACTCTTTGACTATAAGTCTTGGTATGGGGGAGTGTGAGGGAAAAGTTCAACAGATAGGAGTAGCGAGCGAGTATATGGTGACGATAGTTTGATTGCCAGTCTGCTTGTTAAGGTAGGGTCAGTGTGTAGCTCCCGCTATCCCCCCCTCCTTTCTCCACCCCAAAAGGTGATGTGTAGGGCTCTGACCAGATGGTAATCACTTGACTCACAGCTCCCAGCACAACTAAGTAAAAGCCTCTGCTCCTGTTTTTTAATGGATATATTGATTAAAAGTTTCACTTTTAACCCATTTTTAAGACTTAGTTCATTCTGCCTTGATTTCCATGTGCTTTTAGATAATCACCATGTTTTTAAATACTTTACTTATCATGGAGAGTGATTTCTTAGGCAGTGGGTAACCTTTGTCTCTTTCTAGCCTGGAATGTCAGCTTGGGTCATCTGGCAACCAAAGAAACAGTGTTGAAGGAGATGAACTTCACATGAGTTCTGAGACGTCACCATTTTATCTACGTACCTGATAAGTGTAACCAACCCCAGGCAACTACCTCTCATCTTTGCAGTGGTGAAAGACCTGCATTCCTATCATCTTAGACTATTAAAGGCTAGAGACTCTGTGAAGAACTAGTCGTTGGGTTGTCACTCAACATCTGTGACCCCCCCCCATCAGCAACGGCTACAATTTCTGCAACACGTGGTGTCAACAACATCAGACACCACAGTCTAACTGTACATAGCTTTGAATTCAGATATTTTTAGATTTCATTTTTCATTTCTCTTTCAAGCAGGATAAAAATTCATATTTAATTGTTTTATATTTTCATTTCTAAATAATAGTGTTTATATTTGACTGTTATTATTTTTTTCTATTTATTAATTTTCCTGAGGAGGGGCCAGCCTTGGTAATGCTTACTGAAGTTGTTACAGGGCTGAGTAAACCTTCACAGTGTGGGAAGGGAAGAGTGGGAGGGAGAGGGGAAGGGAAGAGTGGGAGGGAGAGGGGAAGGGAAGAGTGGGAGGGAGAGGGAAAGGGAAGAGAGGGAGGGAGAGGGAAAGGGAAGAGAGGGAGAGAGGGTGAGAGTAAGGGAAAGACTGTAGGTAGGAGCGTTAAATGGCAGCTTAAAATGGGTTCGGTATCTACAGCAGTTTTAAGTGGGTTCAGTAGCTACAGCAGTTTTAATGGGTTCAGTAGCTACAACAGTTTTAATGGGTTCAGTAGCTACAGCAGTTTTAATAGGTTCAGTAGCTACAGCAGTTTTAATGGGTTCAGTAGTTACAGCAGTTTTAATGGGTTCAGTAGCTACAGCAGTTTTAATGGGTTCAGTAGCTACAGCAGTTTTAATGGGTTCAGTAGCTACAGCAGTTTTAATGGGTTCAGTAGCTACAGCAGTTTTAATGGGTTCAGTAGCTACAGCAGTTTTAATGGGTTCAGTAGCTACAGCAGTTTTAATGGGTTCAGTAGCTACAGCAGTTTTAATGGGTTCAGTAGCTACAGCAGTTTTAATGGGTTCAGTAGCTACAGCAGTTTTAATTGGTTCAGTAGCTACAGCAGTTTTAATGGGTTCAGTAGCTACAGCAGTTTTAATGGGTTCAGTAGCTACAGCAGTTTTAATAGGTTCAGTAGCTACAGCAGTTTTAATGGGTTCAGTAGCTACAGCAGTTTTAATGGGTTCAGTAGCTACAGCAGTTTTAATGGGTTCAGTAGCTACAGCAGTTTTAATGGGTTCAGTAGCTACAGCAGTTTTAATAGGTTCAGTAGCTACAGCAGTTTTAATGGGTTCAGTAGCTACAGCAGTTTTAATAGGTTCAGTATCTACAGCAGTTTTAATGGGTTCAGTAGCTACAGCAGTTTTAATAGGTTCAGTAGCTACAGCAGTTTTAATAGGTTCTGTAGCTACAGCAGCTTTAATGGGTTCAGTAGCTACAGCAGTTTTAATAGGTTCAGTAGCTACAGCAGTTTTAATGGGTTCAGTAGCTACAGCAGTTTTAATAGGTTCAGTAGCTACAGCAGTTTTAATAGGTTCAGTAGCTACAGCAGTTTTAATGGGTTCAGTAGCTACAACAGTTTTAATGGGTTCAGTAGCTACAGCAGTTTTAATGGGTTCAGTAGCTACAGCAGTTTTAATAGGTTCAGTATCTACAGCAGTTTTAATGGGTTCAGTAGCTACAGCAGTTTTAATAGGTTCAGTAGCTACAGCAGTTTTAATAGGTTCTGTAGCTACAGCAGCTTTAATGGGTTCAGTAGCTACAGCAGTTTTAATAGGTTCAGTAGCTACAGCAGTTTTAATGGGTTCAGTAGCTACAGCAGTTTTAATAGGTTCAGTAGCTACAGCAGTTTTAATGGGTTCAGTAGCTACAGCAGTTTTAATGGGTTCAGTAGCTACAACAGTTTTAATGGGTTCAGTAGCTACAGCAGTTTTAATGGGTTCAGTAGCTACAGCAGTTTTAATAGGTTCAGTAGCTACAGCAGTTTTAATAGGTTCAGTAGCTACAGCAGTTTTAATAGGTTCAGTAGCTACAGCAGTTTTAATAGGTTCAGTAGCTACAGCAGTTTTAATGGGTTCAGTAGCTTACAGCAGTTTTAATGGGTTCAGTAGCTACAGCAGTTTTAATGGGTTCAGTAGCTACAGCAGTTTTAATGGGTTCAGTAGCTACAGCAGTTTTAATGGGTTCAGTAGCTACAGCAGTTTTAATAGGTTCAGTAGCTACAGCAGTTTTAATGGGTTCAGTAGCTACAGCAGTTTTAATGGGTTCAGTAGCTACAGCAGTTTTAATAGGTTCAGTAGCTACAGCAGTTTTAATGGGTTCAGTAGCTACAGCAGTTTTAATAGGTTCAGTAGCTACAGCAGTTTTAATAGGTTCTGTAGCTACAGCAGTTTTAATGGGTTCAGTAGCTACAGCAGTTTTAATGGGTTCAGTAGCTACAGCAGTTTTAATAGGTTCTGTAGCTACAGCAGTTTCAATGGGTTCAGTAGCTACAGCAGTTTTAATGGGTTCAGTAGCTACAGCAGTTTTAATGGGTTCAGTAGCTACAGCAGTTTTAATGGGTTCAGTAGCTATAGCAGTTTTAATGGGTTCAGTAGCTACAGCAGTTTTAATGGGTTCAGTAGCTACAGCAGTTTTAATGGGTTCAGTAGCTACAGCAGTTTTAATGGGTTCAGTAGCTACAGCAGTTTTAATGGGTTCAGTAGCTACAGCAGTTTTAATGGGTTCAGTAGCTACAGCAGTTTTAATGGGTTCAGTAGCTATAGCAGTTTTAATGGGTTCAGTAGCTACAACAGTTTTAATGGGTTCAGTAGCTACAGCAGTTTTAATGGGTTCAGTAGCTACAGCAACTTTAAAGATAACTTTCCCACAGACTTGAAGTAACTATGAGCACAAGTGCTGTTTTAAAGCCATTTATGAATCTAGTAAAGCATAAATTGTTATATGTACCTTATTGAAGACAAGTTGGAAAATATTTTCATTCTGAAACAGAAATTATCAAACTGTAGATAAATGATGATCATAATTAATGATCATAAGTCTAACAACCTGTACAGGAAATATAAAATAATCAAATTGAGTCTAACGCTGGAATAATCACATAAAAACTACATCATACAAAATCTTCAAAACTCACACTAGTATCAAGGTGTTTAACTCACTATCACACTACCTATAGTCCACACAGTTCATGTGTGTGTAGATACCATCCAGTCAAATACACACCACATAGTCCACACAGTTCATGTGTGTGTAGATACCATCCAGTCAAATACACACCACATAGTCCACACAGTTCATGTGTGTGTAGATACCATACAGTCAAATACACACCACATAGTCCACACAGTTCATGTGTGTGTAGATACCATCCAGTCAAATACACACCACATAGTCCACACAGGTCATGTGTGTGTAGATACCATACAGTCAAATACACACCACATAGTCCCCAGAGTTCATGTGTGTGTAGATACCATCCAGTCAAATACACACCACATAGTCCACACAGGTCATGTGTGTGTAGATACCATACAGTCAAATACACACCACATAGTCCACACAGTTCATGTGTGTGTAGATACCATCCAGTCAAATACACACCACATAGTCCACACAGGTCATGTGTGTGTAGATACCATACAGTCAAATACACACCACATAGTCCACACAGTTCATGTGTGTGTAGATACCATCCAGTCAAATACACACCACACAGTCCACACAGGTCATGTGTGTGTAGATACCATACAGTCAAATACACACCACATAGTCCACACAGGTCATGTGTGTGTAGATACCATCCAGTCAAATACACACCACATAGTCCACACAGTTCATGTGTGTGTAGATACCATCCAGTCAAATACACACCACATAGTCCACACAGGTCATGTGTGTGTAGATACCATACAGTCAAATACACACCACATAGTCCACACAGTTCATGTGTGTGTAGATACCATCCAGTCAAATACACACCACATAGTCCACACAGGTCATGTGTGTGTAGATACCATACAGTCAAATACACACCACATAGTCCACACAGTTCATGTGTGTGTAGATACCATCCAGTCAAATACACACCACATAGTCCACACAGGTCATGTGTGTGTAGATACCATACAGTCAAATACACACCACATAGTCCACACAGTTCATGTGTGTGTAGATACCATCCAGTCAAATACACACCACACAGTCCACACAGGTCATGTGTGTGTAGATACCATACAGTCAAATACACACCACATAGTCCACACAGGTCATGTGTGTGTAGATACCATCCAGTCAAATACACACCACATAGTCCACACAGTTCATGTGTGTGTAGATACCATCCAGTCAAATACACACCACATAGTCCACACAGGTCATGTGTGTGTAGATACCATCCAGTCAAATACACACCACATAGTCCACACAGTTCATGTGTGTGTAGATACCATTCAGTCAAACACACACCACATAGTTCACACAGTTCATGTGTGTGTAGATACCATACAGTCAAACACACACCACATAGTCCACACAGTTCATGTGTGTGTAGATACCATACAGTCAAACACACGCCACATAGTCCACACAGGTCATGTGTGTGTAGATACCATCCAGTCAAATACACACCACATAGTCCACACAGGTCATGTGTGTGTAGATACCATACAGTCAAACACACACCACATAGTTCACACAGTTCATGTGTGTGTAGATACCATACAGTCAAACACACACCACATAGTCCACACAGGTCATGTGTGTGTAGATACCATACAGTCAAACACACACCACATAGTTCACACAGTTCATGTGTGTGTAGATACCATACAGTCAAACACACACCACATAGTCAATACAGGTCATGTGTGTGTAGATACCATCCAGTCAAATACACACCACATAGTCCACACAGGTCATGTGTGTGTAGATACCATACAGTCAAACACACACCACATAGTTCACACAGTTCATGTGTGTGTAGATACCATACAGTCAAACACACACCACATAGTCCACACAGGTCATGTGTGTGTAGATACCATCCAGTCAAATACACACCACATAAATCACTGTGTAGTTACACACTAAAATAAAAATGTTCATATAATCCCAGTATAGACTTGGGTACACAAACCTGGACAAGTATTAAAAGTATTCACTATTTAGAATACAGAAGCGACCCTCTCCCTGGAGCTGAGTGCTGACACTCTCCCTGGAGCTGAGTGTTGACCCTCTCCCTGGAGCTGAGTCCTGACACTCTCCCTGGAGCTGAGTGTTGACACTCTCCCTGGAGCTGATTGCTGACACTCTCCCTGGAGCTGAGTCCTGACACTCTCCCTGGAGCTGAGTGCTGACACTCTCCCTGGAGCTGATTGCTGACACTCTCCCTGGAGCTGAGTGTTGACCCTCTCCCTGGAGCTGAGTCCTGACACTCTCCCTGGAGCTGAGTGCTGACACTCTCCCTGGAGCTGATTGCTGACACTCTCCCTGGAGCTGAGTGTTGACCCTCTCCCTGGAGCTGAGTCCTGACACTCTCCCTGGAGCTGAGTGTTGACACTCTCCCTGGAGCTGATTGCTGACACTCTCCCTGGAGCTGAGTCCTGACACTCTCCCTGGAGCTGAGTGCTGACACTCTCCCTGGAGCTGAGTCCTGACACTCTCCCTGGAGCTGAGTCCTGACACTCTCCCTGGAGCTGAGTCCTGACACTCTCCCTGGAGCTGAGTCCTGACACTCTCCCTGGAGCTGAGTCCTGACACTCTCCCTGGAGCTGAGTCCTGACACTCTCCCTGGAGCTGAGTCCTGACACTCCCTGGAGCTGAGTGTTGACACTCTCCCTGGAGCTGAGTCCTGACACTCTCCCTGGAGCTGAGTCCTGACACTCTCCCTGGAGCTGAGTCCTGACACTCTCCCTGGAGCTGAGTCCTGACACTCCCTGGAGCTGAGTCCTGACACTCCCTGGAGCTGAGTCCTGACACTCTCCCTGGAGCTGAGTCCTGACACTCTCCCTGGAGCTGAGTCCTGACACTCTCCCTGGAGCTGAGTCCTGACACTTTCCCTGGAGCTGAGTCCTGACACTTTCCCTGGAGCTGATTCCTGACACTCTCCCTGGAGCTGAGTCCTGACACTCTCCCTGGGGCTGAGTCCTGACACTCTCCCTGGAGCTGAGTCCTGACACTCTCCCTGGAGCTGAGTCCTGACACTCTCCCTGGAGCTGAGTCCTGACACTCTCCCTGGAGCTGAGTCCTGACACTCTCCCTGGAGCTGAGTCCTGACACTCTCCCTGGAGCTGAGTCCTGACACTCTCCCTGGAGCTGAGTCCTGACACTCTCCCTGGAGCTGAGTCCTGACACTCTCCCTGGAGCTGAGTCCTGACACTCTCCCTGGAGCTGAGTCCTGACACTCTCCCTGGAGCTGAGTCCTGACACTCTCCCTGGAGCTGAGTCCTGACACTCTCCCTGGAGCTGAGTCCTGACACTCTCCCTGGAGCTGAGTCCTGACACTCTCCCTGGAGCTGAGTCCTGACACTCTCCCTGGAGCTGAGTCCTGACACTCTCCCTGGAGCTGAGTCCTGACACTCTCCCTGGAGCTGAGTCCTGACACTCTCCCTGGAGCTGAGTCCTGACACTCTCCCTGGAGCTGAGTCCTGACACTCTCCCTGGAGCTGAGTCCTGACACTCTCCCTGGAGCTGAGTCCTGACACTCTCCCTGGAGCTGAGTCCTGACACTCTCCCTGGAGCTGAGTCCTGACACTCTCCCTGGAGCTGAGTCCTGACACTCTCCCTGGAGCTGAGTCCTGACACTCTCCCTGGAGCTGAGTCCTGACACTCTCCCTGGAGCTGAGTCCTGACACTCTCCCTGGAGCTGAGTCCTGACACTCTCCCTGGAGCTGAGTCCTGACACTCTCCCTGGAGCTGAGTCCTGACACTCTCCCTGGAGCTGAGTCCTGACACTCTCCCTGGAGCTGAGTCCTGACACTCTCCCTGGAGCTGAGTCCTGACACTCTCCCTGGAGCTGAGTCCTGACACTCTCCCTGGAGCTGAGTCCTGACACTCTCCCTGGAGCTGAGTCCTGACACTCTCCCTGGAGCTGAGTCCTGACACTCTCCCTGGAGCTGAGTCCTGACACTCTCCCTGGAGCTGAGTCCTGACACTCTCCCTGGAGCTGAGTCCTGACACTCTCCCTGGAGCTGAGTCCTGACACTCTCCCTGGAGCTGAGTCCTGACTCTCCCTGGAGCTGAGTCCTGACACTCTCCCTGGAGCTGAGTGTTGACACTCTCCCTGGAGCTGAGTGTTGACACTCTCCCTGGAGCTGAGTGTTGACACTCTCCCTGGAGCTGAGTGTTGACACTCTCCCTGGAGCTGAGTCCTGACACTCTCCCTGGAGCTGAGTCCTGACACTCTCCCTGGAGCTGAGTCCTGACACTCTCCCTGGAGCTGAGTCCTGACACTCTCCCTGGAGCTGAGTCCTGACACTCTCCCTGGAGCTGAGTGCTGACACTCTCCCTGGAGCTGAGTGCTGACACTCTCCCTGGAGCTGAGTGCTGACACTCTCCCTGGAGCTGAGTGCTGACACTCTCCCTGGAGCTGAGTGCTGACACTCTCCCTGGAGCTGAGTGCTGACACTCTCCCTGGAGCTGAGTGTTGACACTCTCCCTGGAGCTGAGTGCTGACACTCTCCCTGGAGCTGAGTGCTGACACTCTCCCTGGAGCTGAGTGCTGACACTCTCCCTGGAGCTGAGTCCTGACACTCTCCCTGGAGCTGAGTGCTGACACTCTTCCTGGAGCTGAGTGTTGACACTCTCCCTGGAGCTGAGTGTTGACACTCTCCCTGGAGCTGAGTGCTGACACTCTTCCTGGAGCTGAGTGCTGACACTCTTCCTGGAGCTGAGTGCTGACACTCTTCCTGGAGCTGAGTCCCGACACTCTCCCTGGAGCTGAGTGTTGACACTCTCCCTGGAGCTGAGTGCTGACACTCTCCCTGGAGCTGAGTCCTGACACTCTCCCTGGAGCTGAGTGTTGACACTCTCCCTGGAGCTGAGTGCTGACACTCTCCCTGGAGCTGAGTGCTGACACTCTCCCTGGAGCTGAGTGTTGACACTCTCCCTGGAGCTGAGTGTTGACACTCTCCCAGGAGCTGAGTGCTGACACTCTCCCTGGAGCTGAGTGCTGACACTCTCCCTGGAGCTGAGTGTTGACACTCTCCCTGGAGCTGAGTCCTGACACTCCTCCTGGAGCTGAGTCTTGACACTCTCCCTGGAGCAGAGTCCTGACACTCTCCCTGGAGCTGAGTCCTGACACTCTCCTTGGAGCCGAGTCCTGACACTCTCCCTGGAGCTGAGTGTTGACACACTCCCTGGAGCTGAGTGCTGACACTCTCCCTGGAGCCGAGTCCTGACACTCTCCCTGGAGCCGAGTGTTGACACACTCCCTGGAGCCGAGTGTTGACACTCTCCCTGGAGCTGAGTGTTGACACTCTCCCTGGAGCTGAGTGTTGACACTCTCCCTGGAGCTGAGTGTTGACACTCTCCCTGGAGCTGAGTGTTGACACTCTCCCTGGAGCTGAGTGTTGACACTCTCCCTGGAGCTGAGTGTTGACACTCTCCCTGGAGCTGAGTGTTGACACTCTCCCTGGAGCTGAGTGTTGACACTCTCCCTGGAGCTGAGTGTTGACACTCTCCCTGGAGCTGAGTGCTGACACTCTCCCTGGAGCTGAGTGCTGACACTCTCCCTGGAGCTGAGTGCTGACACTCTCCCTGGAGCTGAGTGCTGACACTCTCCCTGGAGCTGAGTGCTGACACACTCCCTGGAGCTGAGTGTTGACACTCTCCCTGGAGCTGAGTGTTGACACTCTCCCTGGAGCTGAGTGTTGACACTCTCCCCGGAGCTGAGTGTTGACACTCTCCCTGGAGCTGAGTGCTGACACTCTCCCTGGAACTGAGTACTAACACTTTCCCTGCAACTGAGTGCTGACACTCTCCCTCTAGCCGAGTGCTGACACTCTCCCTCTAGCTGAGTGCTGACACTCCCTCTAGCTGAGTGCTGACACTCTCCCTCTAGCTAAGTGCTGACACTCTTCCTAGAACTGAGAGTTGACACTGTCCCTGGAACTGAGTGCTGACACTGTCCCTGGAACTGAGTGCTGACACTGTCCCTGGAACTGAGTGCTGACACTGTCCCTGCAACTGAGTGCTGACACTGTCCCTTGAACTGAGTGCTGACACTGTCCCTAAAACTGAGTGCTGACACTTTTCCTGGAACTGAGTGCTGACACTCTCCCTGGAAGTGAGTGCTGACACTTTTCCTGGAAGTGAGTGCTGACACTTTTCCTGGAACTGAGTGCTGACACTTTTCCTGGAACTGAGTGCTGACACTTTTCCTGGAACTGAGTGCTGACACTCTCCCTGGAACTGAGTGCTGACACTCTCCCTGGAAAAGAGTGCTGACACTCTCCCTGGAACTGAGTGCTGACACTCTCCCTGGAACTGAGTGCTGACACTCTCCCTGGAACTGAGTGCTGACACTCTCCCTGGAGCTGAGTCCTGACACTCTCCCTGGAGCTGAGTCCTGACACTCTCCCTGGAGCTGAGTGTTGACACTCTCCCTGGAGCTGAGTGTTGACACTCTCCCTGGAGCTGAGTGTTGACACTCTCCCTGGAGCTGAGTGTTGACACTCTCCCTGGAGCTGAGTGTTGACACTCTCCCTGGAGCTGAGTGTTGACACTCTCCCTGGAGCTGAGTGTTGACACTCTCCCTGGAGCTGAGTGTTGACACTCTCCCTGGAGCTGAGTGTTGACACTCTCCCTGGAGCTGAGTGTTGACACTCTCCCTGGAGCTGAGTGTTGACACTCTCCCTGGAGCTGAGTGTTGACACTCTCCCTGGAGCTGAGTCCTGACACTCTCCCTGGAGCTGAGTCCTGACACACTCCCTGGAGCTGAGTCCTGACACTCTCCCTGGAGCTGAGTCCTGACACTCTCCCTGGAGCTGAGTCCTGACACTCTCCCTGGAGCTGAGTGCTGACACTCTCCCTGGAGCTGAGTGCTGACACTCTCCCTGGAGCTGAGTGCTGACACTCTCCCTGGAGCTGAGTGCTGACACTCTCCCTGGAGCTGAGTGCTGACACTCTCCCTGGAGCTGAGTGCTGACACTCTCCCTGGAGCTGAGTGCTGACACTCTCCCTGGAGCTGAGTGCTGACACTCTCCCTGGAGCTGAGTGCTGACACTCTCCCTGGAGCTGAGTGCTGACACTCTCCCTGGAGCTGAGTCCTGACACTCTTCCTGGAGCTGAGTGCTGACACTCTTCCTGGAGCTGAGTGCTGACACTCTTCCTGGAGCTGAGTGTTGACACTCTCCCTGGAGCTGAGTGTTGACACTCTCCCTGGAGCTGAGTCCTGACACTCTTCCTGGAGCTGAGTGCTGACACTCTTCCTGGAGCTGAGTGCTGACACTCTTCCTGGAGCTGAGTCCCGACACTCTCCCTGGAGCTGAGTGTTGACACTCTCCCTGGAGCTGAGTGCTGACACTCTCCCTGGAGCTGAGTCCTGACACTCTCCCTGGAGCTGAGTCCTGACACTCTCCCTGGAGCTGAGTGCTGACACTCTCCCTGGAGCTGAGTGCTGACACTCTCCCTGGAGCTGAGTGCTGACACTCTCCCTGGAGCTGAGTGTTGACACTCTCCCTGGAGCTGAGTGTTGACACTCTCCCAGGAGCTGAGTGCTGACACTCTCCCTGGAGCTGAGTGCTGACACTCTCCCTGGAGCTGAGTGTTGACACTCTCCCTGGAGCTGAGTCCTGACACTCCTCCTGGAGCTGAGTCTTGACACTCTCCCTGGAGCTGAGTCCTGACACTCTCCCTGGAGCTGAGTCCTGACACTCTCCTTGGAGCCGAGTCCTGACACTCTCCCTGGAGCCGAGTCCTGACACTCTCCCTGGAGCTGAGTGTTGACACACTCCCTGGAGCCGAGTCCTGACACTCTCCCTGGAGCCGAGTGTTGACACTCTCCCTGGAGCCGAGTGTTGACACTCTCCCTGGAGCTGAGTGTTGACACTCTCCCTGGAGCTGAGTGTTGACACTCTCCCTGGAGCTGAGTGTTGACACTCTCCCTGGAGCTGAGTGTTGACACTCTCCCTGGAGCTGAGTGTTGACACTCTCCCTGGAGCTGAGTGTTGACACTCTCCCTGGAGCTGAGTGTTGACACTCTCCCTGGAGCTGAGTGTTGACACTCTCCCTGGAGCTGAGTGTTGACACTCTCCCTGGAGCTGAGTGCTGACACTCTCCCTGGAGCTGAGTGCTGACACTCTCCCTGGAGCTGAGTGCTGACACTCTCCCTGGAGCTGAGTGCTGACACTCTCCCTGGAGCTGAGTGCTGACACTCTCCCTGGAGCTGAGTGCTGACACTCTCCCTGGAGCTGAGTGCTGACACTCTCCCTGGAGCTGAGTGTTGACACTCTCCCTGGAGCTGAGTGTTGACACTCTCCCTGGAGCTGAGTGTTGACACTCTCCCCGGAGCTGAGTGTTGACACTCTCCCTGGAGCTGAGTGCTGACACTCTCCCTGGAACTGAGTACTAACACTTTCCCTGCAACTGAGTGCTGACACTCTCCCTCTAGCCGAGTGCTGACACTCTCCCTCTAGCCGAGTGCTGACACTCCCTCTAGCTGAGTGCTGACACTCTCCCTCTAGCTAAGTGCTGACACTCTTCCTAGAACTGAGAGTTGACACTGTCCCTGGAACTGAGTGCTGACACTGTCCCTGGAACTGAGTGCTGACACTGTCCCTGGAACTGAGTGCTGACACTGTCCCTGCAACTGAGTGCTGACACTGTCCCTTGAACTGAGTGCTGACACTGTCCCTAAAACTGAGTGCTGACACTTTTCCTGGAAGTGAGTGCTGACACTCTCCCTGGAAGTGAGTGCTGACACTTTTCCTGGAACTGAGTGCTGACACTTTTCCTGGAACTGAGTGCTGACACTTTTCCTGGAACTGAGTGCTGACACTCTCCCTGGAACTGAGTGCTGACACTCTCCCTGGAAAAGAGTGCTGACACTCTCCCTGGAACTGAGTGCTGACACTCCCTGGAACTGAGTGTTGACACTCTCCCTGGAACTGAGTGCTGACACTCTCCCTGGAACTGAGTGCTGACACTCTCCCTGGAACTGAGTGCTGACACTCTCCCTGGAACTGAGTGCTGACACTCTCCCTGGAACTGAGTGCTGACACTCTCCCTGGAACTGAGTGCTGACACTCTCCCTGGAACTGAGTGCTGACACTCTCCCTGGAACTGAGTGCTGACACTCTCCCTGGAACTGAGTGCTGACACTCTCCCTGGAACTGAGTGCTGACACTCTCCCTGGAACTGAGTGCTGACACTCTCCCTGGAACTGAGTGCTGACACTCTCCCTGGAACTGAGTGCTGACACTCTCCCTGGAACTGAGTGCTGACACTCTCCCTGGAACTGAGTGCTGACACTCTCCCTGGAACTGAGTGCTGACAGTACACATTCAAACAACGACAATAAAGTTCACATCTATGCTGCAAAATAAACATTATTTGATACATTAAGTATAAGGAAAAGACGCTCATTATGACGAATGTATCTTGATCCAAGGAGTTGGAGTTATCCTTCTTTTTCTCTAAATAAGCCTAAATGCTTCCTACTTCCCAAACTCTGTGACCAGAGCTTGGGAAGTGGGAATGTGAATAATGTTGAATTTTTTCAGGTTATTTTTTAAAAATTGGTTCAGTATAAAATATATAATATGTCTCAGTCGAACGAAATGAAGAAAAATGAAAACGAAGTCTCCATCAGGAGTCGAACCTGAGTCTGCCGTTTTAAAGACTGACAGCTGCCTCTCGATGCCATTATCTTCAGCGATGGGGTTATGGGTGCCAGCTAGTGAGACTAGTTCAGAATTATTTTTGCGAAATTATTGCATACACAAATTTCCGCTTGCCTTATTTGGCACCTGGGTGCCAGCCTCACTAGTTGGCCCCCAGGTGGTCAGTTTAAGGTGATCAGGTCGTACGTCCCAGTTAGAAGAAAACTGGATGTTACTAGCCACCAGAAAACCTATATACAAGAACGATTCAGGTGAACCAAGTCAAGTGCAGGATTTAAGTCACTAGTTCCTTGTATAAGCCATTTAAACTGCAGGTTTTCTGGTAAGATACTTAACAAGTGGACATAAATGGTGTAAAGTCTAAGATGATGTAAGATGCACAACAGAAACTGTAAGGTTGACTACAGCTGATGGTGTATTATATACACCAGTGATGGTGTAACGTCAACTACAAGTGAAAACACTATATGAAATACAATCGAAGGCGTAAAGTGCGCACGACGAGTTAACTTTTCTCTCTGACGGATAAGTAAACTAAATTACAAGATACTTAGCAACAAATTAATATCAGCGGATTGTAAAAAACAATCGAAAGGAAGATGGATGTGTTTGTGAGGTGGATCTCGGAGGCTTCAGGACTCCGACGGTCCGTCTCATGATGTTTGTGAGGTGGATCTGGGAGGCTTCAGGACTCCGACGTTCCGTCTCATGATGTTTGTGAGGTGGATCTGGGAGGCTTCAGGACTCCGACGGTCCGTCTCATGATGTTTGTGAGGTGGATCTGGGAGGCTTCAGGACTCCGACGGTTCGTCACATGATGTTTGTGAGGTGGATCTGGGAGGCTTCAGGACTCCGACGGGAAACAGTTTTTATGGTTAAATATTCACATATGACTGAGCAGCATGGTGATAGCTTATAATAGTAAAGACTGACCAGCATGGTGATAGCTTATAATAACAGTAAAGACTGAGCAACATGGTGATAGCTTATAATAACAGTAAAGACTGACCAGCATGGTGATAGCTTATAATAACAGTGAAGACTGACCAGCATGGTGATAGCTTATAATAACAGTAAAGACTGAGCAACATGGTGATAGCTTATAATAACAGTAAAGACTGAGCAACATGGTGATAGCTTATAATAACAGTAAAGACTGAGCAACATGGTGATAGCTTATAATAACAGTAAAGACTGAGCAACATGGTGATAGCTTATAATAACAGTAAAGACTGACCAGCATGGTGATAGCTTATAATAACAGTAAAGACTGAGCAGCATGGTGATAGCTTATAATAACAGTAAAGACTGACCAGCATGGTGATAGCTTATAATAACAGTAAAGACTGACCAGCATGGTGATAGCTTATAATAGTAAAGACTGAGCAACATGGTGATAGCTTATAATAACAGTAAAGACTGAGCAACATGGTGATAGCTTATAATAACAGTAAAGACTGAGCAACATGGTGATAGCTTATAATAACAGTAAAGACTGAGCAACATGGTGATAGCTTATAATAACAGTAAAGACTGACCAGCATGGTGATAGCTTATAATAACAGTAAAGACTGAGCAGCATGGTGATAGCTTATAATAACAGTAAAGACTGAGCAGCATGGTGATAGCTTATAATAACAGTAAAGACTGACCAGCATGGTGATAGCTTATAATAGTAAAGACTGAGCAACATGGTGATAGCTTATAATAACAGTAAAGACTGACCAGCATGGTGATAGCTTATAATAGTAAAGACTGAGCAACATGGTGATAGCTTATAATAACAGTAAAGACTGAGCAACATGGTGATAGCTTATAATAACAGTAAAGACTGAGCAGCATGGTGATAGCTTATAATAACAGTAAAGACTGACCAGCATGGTGATAGCTTATAATAGTAAAGACTGAGCAGCATGGTGATAGCTTATAATAACAGTAAAGACTGACCAGCATGGTGATAGCTTATAATAACAGTAAAGACTGACCAGCATGGTGATAGCTTATAATAACAGTAAAGACTGAGCAGCATGGTGATAGCTTATAATAACAGTAAAGACTGAGCAGCATGGTGATAGCTTATAATAACAGTAAAGACTGAGCAGCATGGTGATAGCTTATAATAACAGTAAAGACTGACCAGCATGGTGATAGCTTATAATAACAGTAAAGACTGAGCAGCATGGTGATAGCTTATAATAACAGTAAAGACTGAGCAGCATGGTGATAGCTTATAATAACAGTAAAGACTGAGCAGCATGGTGATAGCTTATAATAACAGTAAAGACTGAGCAGCATGGTGATAGCTTATAATAACAGTAAAGACTGACCAGCATGGTGATAGCTTATAATAGTAAAGACTGAGCAGCATGGTGATAGCTTATAATAACAGTAAAGACTGACCAGCATGGTGATAGCTTATAATAACAGTAAAGACTGACCAGCATGGTGATAGCTTATAATAACAGTAAAGACTGAGCAGCATGGTGATAGCTTATAATAACAGTAAAGACTGAGCAGCATGGTGATAGCTTATAATAACAGTAAAGACTGAGCAGCATGGTGATAGCTTATAATAACAGTAAAGACTGACCAGCATGGTGATAGCTTATAATAACAGTAAAGACTGAGCAGCATGGTGATAGCTTATAATAACAGTAAAGACTGAGCAGCATTGTGATAGCTTATAATAACAGTAAAGACTGAGCAGCATGGTGATAGCTTATAATAACAGTAAAGACTGAGCAGCATGGTGATAGCTTATAATAACAGTAAAGACTGAGCAGCATGGTGATAGCTTATAATAACAGTAAAGACTGAGCAGCATTGTGATAGCTTATAATAACAGTAAAGACTGAGCAGCATGGTGATAGCTTATAATAACAGTAAAGACTGAGCAGCATGGTGATAGCTTATAATAACAGTAAAGACTGAGCAGCATGGTGATAGCTTATAATAACAGTAAAGACTGAGCAGCATGGTGATAGCTTATAATAACAGTAAAGACTGAGCAGCATGGTGATAGCTTATAATAACAGTAAAGACTGAGCAGCATTGTGATAGCTTATAATAACAGTAAAGACTGAGCAGCATGGTGATAGCTTATAATAACAGTAAAGACTGAGCAGCATGGTGATAGCTTATAATAACAGTAAAGACTGAGCAGCATGGTGATAGCTTATAATAACAGTAAAGACTGAGCAGCATGGTGATAGCTTATAATAACAGTAAAGACTGAGCAGCATGGTGATAGCTTATAATAACAGTAAAGACTGACCAGCATGGTGATAGCTTATAATAACAGTAAAGACTGACCAGCATGGTGATAGCTTATAATAACAGTAAAGACTGAGCAGCATGGTGATAGCTTATAATAACAGTAAAGACTGAGCAGCATGGTGATAGCTTATAATAACAGTAAAGACTGACCAGCATGGTGATAGCTTATAATAACAGTAAAGACTGACCAGCATGGTGATAGCTTATAATAACAGTAAAGACTGACCAGCATGGTGATAGCTTATAATAACAGTAAAGACTGACCAGCATGGTGATAGCTTATAATAACAGTAAAGACTGACCAGCATGGTGATAGCTTATAATAACAGTAAAGACTGAGCAGCATGGTGATAGCTTATAATAACAGTAAAGACTGACCAGCATGGTGATAGCTTATAATAACAGTAAAGACTGACCAGCATGGTGATAGCTTATAATAACAGTAAAGAGAGTAAAGAGGGTGATGGCTTACATAGAGAGTAAAAACGATTATGTTCCTTAAAGATAGTAACCAAGGTATCAGGGAAACGTCTTCCCCCTGAACAAAATAATGGAAAAATAAATCAATGACTCGAGGAATAATAATGAAGAAAATTTTTAAAGGATTTTAATTAAAATTAAATAAAAATAAGAATTAGCCGCTGTGGTTCCAGTATAATGTTGAGACAGGAGTATCTTATGTCCAGGATGGTCTTGTGATGTTTCAGAAGAAAGTATCTTATGTCCAGGATGGTCTTCTGATGTTTCGGAAGAAAGTATTTTATGTCCAGGATGGTCTTCTGATGTTTCGGAAGAAAGTATTTTATGTCCAGGATGGTCTTCTGATGTTTCAGAAGAAAATATCTTGTGTCCAGGATGGTCTTTTAATGTTTCAGAAGGGTGTTGGTTATCCTGGGTGGCGGTGCACGTCCGATGTTCTGAAATTCCTGTCACTACTTGGTCGTAGCACCACAATTCAGATTTCAGAGGTGATGAGTCACAATGTCCCACTATGTCCAGTAGACAGGGATCTTGCTCCAATTAACTAGTGTCTACCCTGGCTGACCACGCCAGCAACAGAACTGATATTACAGAAAATGACACTGGTTACATAAGAGTTAGATAAGTATAACATTGAAGAAAGACAAAGGCTGGTATTCTACTTCAATGTCATTACTGTTAACCAGGTAAATCAGTAACAATGAACAGAAATACTCCTGGTAGATCATCTTACCTGATCAGAAGAGTAGAGATGAAGTGATTCTCCAAACATCAACCCACACCAGGTAAGGTTAATACTACCAGGAGTAGAAATTAGAGCAAATCAGACCCCAGGAACTGAAGTTTAGTCTCAGCCCGCTAGATGGTAGTGCGGGTGGTAACACGCTAATGGTTCCTGGGTGTCTGAACAACCATAACCCCAACTTATTACTGACTTTTCCAAAACTTATGGTCGGAGGCAATAAGTTAAGTTACAGAGGGAAAAGTATAATGTACAACCTCGACTCAGCCAAGCTGAGAAGTAATTTTCTGAGCCAGATATATATACAACTTTAAACTTATTGGACTGAATAGCCAAAACCCATCTTAAGAGTCGACTATTTGAGCCTTTGAAGTTTTCAAGGTACATCAGTGGCTTGTGATCTGTTTTAAGCACAAGGGGTTTTACATATAAGTATTATATGATTCTACTTATACCTCATTCCATTGTATAACATTCTTTCACCACAGTGGAGTATCTTTCTTCCCTCGCAGAAGCTTCTTACTGGTGTAAGATATAGGGAAGTGAATCTCATCATAATACTGTAGTAGAACAGCCCCGAGTACTGAATGTGAGGCATCTGTTTGGAGACAAAAGACTTTATTAATTAATAACTGGTAATTTTAGAACTGGGGGGTTGGAAAATATCCTTTTAATTCGTTCAAAGCTTTGCACAGCCTCTTCAGAACAAACAAGAGATTCTCTTACATTTTTTTAAAATAGTCTGTGAAAATGGAAGTCAGGCTTCTTAAATTAGTTACAAAAAATCTATAGAAATTTACTGACCCGAGGAAACTTCTTAGCAACTTTTTTGTAATTGGGAAGGTGCTTGCTAGAACTGCTTTCGTCTTGTTAGAAAGTGGTGATAAACTATTGTCAGAAATAATAAACCCGAGATATTGTACCTTGAAATGGCCAAGAAAACACTTCTGTGGTTTAATTGTAAGGCCATGAGCTCTTAGTCTTTTTAAAACCAGCGACAGTGTAGTAAGATGATCCTCTCAGACATGAGTTATGATGTAAATATTATCGAAATACACTGAAACATTCTTGAGGTCAGAAATGACTATTCTCATAAGCCGGATATACGTGGCACACGCGGTCACCAAGCCGAAAACCATTGTGCGATATTGCATTAGTCTTCTATGAGTAGAAAAAGCAGTGTATGGTTTAGAGTCTGGGTGTAATGATACTTGATGGTACGCTTGTGAGATGTCTAATTTAGAGAAGAATTTACAGTCATAAAATTTATACAAGTAATGATCGATTACCGGCATGGGCTGTGCATCCCATTTAGTGATAGTGTTTAAATAACGAAAATCTTATGAGAGTCTATAAGAATTATCTTGTTTCTTAACCATGACAACTGGTGAACAGAAAGCTAACTTAAAAGGTTCTCTGATATTTAACTTTAAGAGTTTGTTAACTTAGTTATCAAATGTTTTCCGTAAGGGAAGTGGGACATGATAGATTTTCCGTCTTACTGAGCTAACAATTCAGTCTTGTGTACAGCGGTAGTGGTAAGTTCTGAGATCTGTGAATACGTCTGAAAAAGTATTTACTAAGGCATTTACTTGAGACTTTTGTTTACTAGATAGTTCACTCTTGATGTTGATGTTTGAGTTATTCGTTGGAGAATCAACATTTAAGATATGAAGTAGTTCCTTCGATTCTGTGTGAGACTCATCATTTATAAGACAAACTTTACATTCACAAGAATCACGACTGTTAACTAAGCTGTAAGATGTAGTATCTTCATCAAAGGAGTTTAAATAAAGATTGACTTCTCTACGATGGTACAGTTTCAAAATATTGACATAATACATTATCTTACCCTTGACATCCAAGAGATAATTTACCTTATTACAGATCTTTACTACTTCATACAGTCAGTACCAAGAAATTAACAATTTCTTTTTAGAGCTCTTTTGTTTATAAAAGGTTTTATATGTTTCCATGGACATATTCAGGTTGTTGACAATAAAATCAGCGGTTTCTTCTAATCTTTCTCTCAGTTTTAATATCTTTGCACCACAGTTCATTTAATATAGAGGTTCTCGAGCCTGCCTCCCATGAAGCAATGCGAAAGGGGAATATCCAAGGGAATCACTTGGAATCTCAGGCATTGCAAAGACAGCACATGGTAGATGTCTGTCAGTCAGTTGGTTTAAGAATACAAAGTTTCTTTAATACTGACTTAAGGATGGCATGTTGTCGTTCCACTCTTCCGTTACAATTTGGATGGTAAGGTGTAGTGCAAAAGAGGTTTAACACTCACAAGTTGATAAACTTGATCCATTAATTCAGAGGTAAATTGCGTTTAATGACCAGTAAGAATTTCCCTGGGTATACCTACTCGTGAAAAAATAAATAGTAATGCTTCTGCAACTTCTATTGACGTAATGGATTTCAGCTAGACGCATAGTCAAGACTTCCTGATGAACGAGGAGTGACGGGACCAACTATATCCACTGCAACTCTAGAAAATGCGACTGAGAAAATTGGCATTTTTACAACAGGGACTTTTAGTTCTTCCCTTTTGTCAGGAAAGTTGTCATATATGACACGACAAACAATACTTATAGATGTCCGAAGACATCCCAAGACAGAAGTACAAGTCCGTTATCTTCTTATAGGTCTTCCTATGTGAGAAATGGCCAGAGACTGGCAGATCATGAGAATCTTCAAAATAGTCTCACAGCAATTCTTAGGAGTTTCTAACAGATTTCTTCCCACGTCATCAGGATTTTCTGCTGACACTATATTCTTGAATAGAAGACTATATACAAATTTATAAGAAAATTTCTTTCTTTGAATCACGTTGTCTGTTAACGCTAACTTCCGGATTTCCTCTATGGAAGGACAAGTCTTTTGAAGACCCTCTAAATCTATGTGAGAAAGCTCAATAAGTATTCCTTTGGAAAAAAACAACGGATGTATAGGTTTTACCTTAGACTGTGCTCTGGTAAGGACGTTAACTGTGTCCTGTTGTTGAAAGGATTCTGTTGCTATTGACACTTGGTTAGTTTCTGTGCCTTCTGGTGTTGATGACTGACTTTCCAATAGAAAGAACAGAAGAAGAGTTTAGGCAACTACTAGAATTATCACATTGTTGTTATCATTATTACTAGAACTACCGTCATTACTACTACTATCACTAATATTATTACTACCATTATCATTACTACTACTACTACTACTACTATCATGAACATTACTACCATTATCATTACTACTACTACTATAATCATTACTAATACTATTAACATTGCTACTACAACTATTATCATTACTACTGATACTATTATCATTACTACTACTACTACTACTGCTAATGTAATAAGTCTGTCTGGTAATATCCACCAGGAATCACATTGTTTCCCAACAATTTCTATATAAAAATTCTCTCCAAATCTTGCACTCACATTCATCATGTTTAGTTAATTGTTTTGTAGAGGAAACTGTCATAACTGGTAACACCTTACTGACAGTCACTGAGGTGTTACATAACTGGTAACACCTTACTGACAGTCACTGAGGTGTTACATAACTGGTAACACCTTACTGACAGTCACTCAGGTGTTACATAACTGGTAACACCTTACTGACAGTCACTCAGGTGTTACATAACTGGTAACACCTTACTGACAGTCACTCCGGTGTTACATAACTGGTAACACCTTATTGACAGTCACACCGGTGTTATATAACTGGTAACACCTTACTGACAGTCACTCAGGTGTTACATAACTGGTAACACCTTACTGACAGTCACTCAGGTGTTACATAACTGGTAACACCTTACTGACAGTCACTCAGGTGTTATATAACTGGTAACACCTTACTGACAGTCACTCCGGTGTTACATAACTGGTAACACCTTACTGACAGTCACTCCGGTGTTACATAACTGGTAACACCTTACTGACAGTCACTCAGGTGTTACATAACTGGTAACACCTTACTGACAGTCACTCAGGTGTTACATAACTGGTAACACCTTACTGACAGTCACTCAGGTGTTACATAACTGGTAACACCTTACTGACAGTCACTCCGGTGTTACATAACTGGTAACACCTTACTGACAGTCACTCCGGTGTTACATAACTGGTAACACCTTACTGACAGTCACTCAGGTGTTACATAACTGGTAACACCTTACTGACAGTCACTCAGGTGTTACATAACTGGTAACACCTTAATGACATTCACTGAGGTGTAACGTAACTGGTAACACCTTAATGACAGTCACTGAGGTGTTACATAACTAGTAACACCTTACTGACAGTCACTGAGGTGTTACATAACTGGTAACACCTTAATGACATTCACTGAGGTGTAACGTAACTGGTAACACCTTAATGACAGTCACTGAGGTGTAACGTAACTGGTAACACCTTACTGACAGTCACTCAGGTGTTACATTTACAATAACAGTTATCTGAGAGTTAACAGTTATTCATAAATGGAAGTTTACTACTTTTAATTACTATGAACAGAATAATGTTCAGTTACGACTTAAACATCACCTAAACATTAACGTTAAGTATTACTTATAGTATAAACATTAGGAGTGAAGAAATAACATTGTGTGCCACACCATTCAAGGTATAATATATGTTAACATTTAAACATCTCAATACATTACATCACAGTATTAATTTTACATTTTAACTAACATTCACACGTCACAAAACATTAGATCATAACATAGTATGTTAGACAGAGTCGTACTGTCCAGTGTGTGTGTGTGTGTGTGTGTGTGTGTGTGTGTTTGTGTGTGTGTGTGTTTGTGTGTGTGTGTGTGTGTGTGTGTGAGTGTGTGTGTGTGTGTGTGTGTGTGTGTGTTTGTGTGTGTGTGTGAGTGTGTGTGTGTGTGTGTGTGTGTGTGTTTGTGTGTGTGTGAGTGTGTGTGTTTGTGTGTGTGTGAGTGTGTGTGTGTGTGTGTGTGTGTTTGTGTGTGTGTGAGTGTGTGTGTGTGTTTGTGTGTGTGTGTGTGTATGTGATTATATGCATATTAGTGTAAGAGGCGATGAGCGTGTTTTACACGTGTGTATGTGTGTGTGCGCGCGCGCACATGCATAGTTCTGTGTTTGTATACAAGATGGTGAATCAAGAAGCTGTGTTTGTGGAAATGCGCAAATGAGCGTAAAAGTAAGTGTGTGTATGTGTAAGTTTGTTTAGGTACAGATACACGTAAAAACAGTTACACAAATTATTATACATAGTAACATATGTGTAAATTACCCAGGATAACCCAAAAGAAAGTCAGATAAAGTGACTTATTTCTATTGTGTCTCGTCTCGCAAGCACATAAGACAAATAACCAAATAAAACTAAAAAGTTCAACACTTATTACAGTTCTGGTGGAGGTTGACAGACACATTAACACACAAACACTATTCAACACATAATTAAACATTCACAAACACACTTAAACTGATGATTAAGTACAGAAACTTATTTTTAATGTAGATCAACTGTGTAACATAAATAGAACTCCCAAATTTTCACTGAGTGGCCAGACCTTGGTGGGGGAACTGGACGGTAGCTTTGCTGCGTTTGGCTGACCTACGGTCTAGACTGTCTTGGTGGGTGTAATTACAGGACGCAGTTTTCTGTGTGTCCTCTCCTGTAATTCCACCCACCTGGACAGTCTCTACCGTAGGCCAGCTGAACAAGACCTCGTTCTCATCTGGCTAGATCACTGGGGGTGGCTGAGCTGACTTCGGGATACATAACCTGGGGAAGGCTGAGACTGGAAGATATTCTAAGGGAAGTGAGGAAGGGGAGACATCCGGGGGCCCACGGATGGATTCCTGGACACATGAACCTGGGAAAGGCGAGGATACCTTGGGGAAGTGGGAAAGGGAGAATATCTGAAGGCGGACAGATGGACTCCTGAACACATGAACCTGGGAAAGACGAGGATACTGGTTGTTGAGGCAGACCTTGGGGAAGTGAGGAAGGGAGAATATCTGAGGGGACACAGATGGACTTCTGGACACATGGACCTGGGGAAAGCTTCAGAAACACAGTAAGTGGGTGGGTGGATCTTAAAGACGAACCACTGGCCTCCACGTGGCAAGGTCTGGTAACTCAGAGATAACTCTGAGGCTGACAGTGGTCGCAATAATGACAATTTCGATTTCTTATAAACTGACATTTACATTTTGGGTGGCTTTAAATTTACCTGAATCAAGGAAGCAGATTTTACCAATTTTCTGATAACAGATGGATGTTCTCTCACATACGACACTCCATAAGTTATGCTTTGGGCTCGACCTGGTTTGTCAGTATATTAAAACATATAATTTAATGGAATCAGTATATGATCAGATCTTTGGCAGTGATTTTCTTCTATCGAAGTTCAGTGTTCACATCTCTGTGTTTCTAATTATAGTTAATTTTTCTAGTGTTGCCTTTCCACTTGTCATCAACGACAAGGTGACCACAGCTTGACTGGAGGTAGTAGACCTAAGATAACATTATGACTGTCATCCAAGATGACAATAATTAACAGACCCACTCGATGCTTTAAGAAAAATGTGATATGAAGATATGAGGGACCTATGAGTAACCATGTAGAAAAATGTGAAGGACCCTTGAGTAAAATTGTAGCAAGTTAACCTATCAGTTACTTGATCTAGGACAAGATTTTCGTAAGCCAGCAACTAATTCAAGATAGGTTTTTCTTTAGAAAATCAAGATGGCTGGTAAAGAACACGTACTGAACAGACTGATATGGGTTAGAACAATTAATGAAAAAGTTGATCAGTGAGAGAGAGAGAGAGAGGACGGTTAATGATAAGTTGTGATGCGCGTATTTTGTCTTTACCATCACTTCCCTGATCATAATTCTGACACACACTTTACCATCACTTCACTGATCATAATTCTGACACACACTTTACCATCACTTCCCTGATCATAATTCTGACACACACTTTACCATCACTTCCCTGATCATAATTCTGACACACACTTTACCATCACTTCCCTGATCATAATTCTGACACACACTTTACCATCACTTCCCTGATCATAATTCTGACACACACTTTACCATCACTTCACTGATCATAATTCTGACACACACTTTACCATCACTTCCCTGATCATAATTCTGACACACACTTTACCATCACTTCACTGATCCTAATTCTGACACACACTTTACCATCACTTCACTGATCATAATTCTGACACACACTTTACCATCACTTCACTGATCCTAATTCTGACACACTTTACCATCACTTCACTGATCCTAATTCTGACACACACTTTACCATCACTTCACTGATCCTAATTCTGACACACACTTTACCATCACTTCACTGATCATAATTCTCACACACACTTTACCATCACTTCACTGATCATAATTCTGACACACACTTTACCATCACTTCACTGATCATAATTCTGACACACACTTTACCATCACTTCAGTCATCATAATTCTGACACACACTTTACCATCACTTCCCTGATCATAATTCTGACACACACTTTACCATCACTTCACTGATCATAATTCTGACACACACTTTACCATCACTTCACTGATCATAATTCTGACACACACTTTACCATCACTTCACTGATCATAATTCTGACACACACTTTACCATCACTTCACTGATCATAATTCTGACACACACTTTACCATCACTTCACTGATCATAATTCTGACACACACTTTACCATCACTTCACTGATCATAATTCTGACACACACTTTACCATCACTTCACTGATCATAATTCTGACACACACTTTACCATCACTTCCCTGATCATAATTCTGACACACACTTTACCATCACTTCACTGATCATAATTCTGACACACACTTTACCATCACTTCCCTGATCATAATTCTGACACACACTTTACCATCACTTCACTGATCATAATTCTGACACACACTTTACCATCACTTCCCTGATCATAATTCTGACACACACTTTACCATCACTTCACTGATCATAATTCTGACACACACTTTACCATCACTTCCCTGATCATAATTCTGACACACACTTTACCATCACTTCACTGATCATAATTCTGACACACACTTTACCATCACTTCACTGATCATAATTCTGACACACACTTTACCATCACTTCACTGATCATAATTCTGACACACACTTTACCATCACTTCCCTGATCATAATTCTGACACACACTTTACCATCACTTCACTGATCATAATTCTGACACACACTTTACCATCACTTCCCTGATCATAATTCTGACACACACTTTACCATCACTTCACTGATCATAATTCTGACACACACTTTACCATCACTTCACTGATCATAATTCTGACACACACTTTACCATCACTTCACTGATCATAATTCTGACACACACTTTACCATCACTTCCCTGATCATAATTCTGACACACACTTTACCATCACTTCACTGATCCTAATTCTGACACACACTTTACCATCACTTTACTGATCATAATTCTGACACACACTTTACCATCATACTGATCATAATTCTGACACACACTTTACCATCACTTTACTGATCATAATTCTGACACACTTTACCATCACTTTACTGATCATAATTCTGACACACACTTTACCATCACTTTACTGATCATAATTCTGACACACTTTACCATCACTTTACTGATCATAATTCTGACACACACTTTACCATCACTTTACTGATCATAATTCTGACACACACTTTACCATCACTTTACTGATCATAATTCTGACACACACTTTACCATCACTTCACTGATCATAATTCTGACACACACTTTACCATCACTTTACTGATCATAATTCTGACACACACTTTACCATCACTGTTCATAATTCTGACACACACTTTACCATCACTTCACTGATCATAATTCTGACACACACTTTACCATCACTTCACTGATCATAATTCTGACACACACTTTACCATCACTTCACTGATCATAATTCTGACACACACTTTACCATCACTTCCCTGATCATAATTCTGACACACACTTTACCATCACTTCACTGATCATAATTCTGACACACACTTTACCATCACTTCCCTGATCATAATTCTGACACACACTTTACCATCACTTCCCTGATCATAATTCTGACACACACTTTACCATCACTTCACTGATCATAATTCTGACACACACTTTACCATCACTTCCCTGATCATAATTCTGACACACACTTTACCATCACTTCCCTGATCATAATTCTGACACACACTTTACCATCACTTCACTGATCATAATTCTGACACACACTTTACCATCACTTCCCTGATCATAATTCTGACACACACTTTACCATCACTTCACTGATCATAATTCTGACACACACTTTACCATCACTTCACTGATCATAATTCTGACACACACTTTACCATCACTTCACTGATCATAATTCTGACACACACTTTACCATCACTTCACTGATCATAATTCTGACACACACTTTACCATCACTTCACTGATCATAATTCTGACACACACTTTACCATCACTTCACTGATCATAATTCTGACACACACTTTACCATCACTTCACTGATCATAATTCTGACACACACTTTACCATCACTTCACTGATCATAATTCTGACACACACTTTACCATCACTTCACTGATCATAATTCTGACACACACTTTACCATCACTTCCCTGATCATAATTCTGACACACACTTTACCATCACTTCACTGATCATAATTCTGACACACACTTTACCATCACTTCACTGATCATAATTCTGACACACACTTTACCATCACTTCACTGATCATAATTCTGACACACACTTTACCATCACTTCACTGATCATAATTCTGACACACACTTTACCATCACTTCACTGATCATAATTCTGACACACACTTTACCATCACTTCACTGATCATAATTCTGACACACACTTTACCATCACTTCACTGATCATAATTCTGACACACACTTTACCATCACTTCACTGATCATAATTCTCACACACACTTTACCATCACTTCACTGATCATAATTCTGACACACACTTTACCATCACTTCACTGATCATAATTCTGACACACTTTACCATCACTTCAGTGATCATAATTCTGACACACACTTTACCATCACTTCCCTGATCATAAATCTGACACACACTTTACCATCACTTCAGTGATCATAATTCTGACACACACTTTACCATCACTTCACTGATCATAATTCTGACACACACTTTACCATCACTTCACTGATCCTAATTCTGACACACACTTTACCATCACTTCACTGATCATAATTCTGACACACACTTTACCATCACTTCACTGATCATAATTCTGACACACACTTTACCATCACTTCCCTGATCATAATTCTGACACACACTTTACCATCACTTCACTGATCATAATTCTGACACACACTTTACCATCACTTCCCTGATCATAATTCTGACACACACTTTACCATCACTTCACTGATCATAATTCTGACACACACTTTACCATCACTTCACTGATCATAATTCTGACACACACTTTACCATCACTTCCCTGATCATAATTCTGACACACACTTTACCATCACTTCACTGATCATAATTCTGACACACACTTTACCATCACTTCACTGATCATAATTCTGACACACACTTTACCATCACTTCCCTGATCATAATTCTGACACACACTTTACCATCACTTCCCTGATCATAATTCTGACACACACTTTACCATCACTTCACTGATCCTAATTCTGACACACACTTTACCATCACTTCCCTGATCATAATTCTGACACACACTTTACCATCACTTCACTGATCATAATTCTGACACACACTTTACCATCACTTCACTGATCATAATTCTGACACACACTTTACCATCACTTCACTGATCATAATTCTGACACACACTTTACCATCACTTCACTGATCATAATTCTGACACACACTTTACCATCACTTCCCTGATCATAATTCTGACACACACTTTACCATCACTTCCCTGATCATAATTCTGACACACACTTTACCATCACTTCACTGATCATAATTCTGACACACACTTTACCATCACTTTACTGATCATAATTCTGACACACACTTTACCATCACTTTACTGATCATAATTCTGACACACTTTACCATCACTTTACTGATCATAATTCTGACACACTTTACCATCACTTTACTGATCATAATTCTGACACACTTTACCATCACTTTACTGATCATAATTCTGACACACACTTTACCATCACTTTACTGATCATAATTCTGACACACACTTTACCATCACTTTACTGATCATAATTCTGACACACACTTTACCATCACTTCACTGATCATAATTCTGACACACACTTTACCATCACTTTACTGATCATAATTCTGACACACACTTTACCATCACTTCCCTGATCATAATTCTGACACACACTTTACCATCACTTCACTGATCATAATTCTGACACACACTTTACCATCACTTCCCTGATCATAATTCTGACACACACTTTACCATCACTTCCCTGATCATAATTCTGACACACACTTTACCATCACTTCACTGATCATAATTCTGACACACACTTTACCATCACTTCACTGATAATAATTCTGACACACACTATACCATCACTTCACTGATCATAATTCTGACACACACTTTACCATCACTTCCCTGATCATAATTCTGACACACACTTTACCATCACTTCCCTGATCATAATTCTGACACACACTTTACCATCACTTCACTGATCCTAATTCTGACACACACTTTACCATCACTTTAGTGATCATAATTCTGACACACACTTTACCATCACTTCAGTGATCATAATTCTGACACACACTTTACCATCACTTCACTGATCATAATTCTGACACACACTTTACCATCACTTCACTGATCATAATTCTGACACACACTTTACCATCACTTCACTGATCATAATTCTGACACACACTTTACCATCACTTCACTGATCATAATTCTGACACACACTTTACCATCACTTCACTGATCATAATTCTGACACACACTTTACCATCACTTCCCTGATCATAATTCTGACACACACTTTACCATCACTTCACTGATCATAATTCTGACACACACTTTACCATCACTTCACTGATCATAATTCTGACACACACTTTACCATCACTTCACTGATCATAATTCTGACACACACTTTACCATCACTTCACTGATCATAATTCTGACACACACTTTACCATCACTTCACTGATCATAATTCTGACACACACTTTACCATCACTTCACTGATCATAATTCTGACACACACTTTACCATCACTTCACTGATCATAATTCTGACACACACTTTACCATCACTTCACTGATCATAATTCTGACACACACTTTACCATCACTTCACTGATCATAATTCTGACACACACTTTACCATCACTTCACTGATCATAATTCTGACACACACTTTACCATCACTTCACTGATCATAATTCTGACACACACTTTACCATCACTTCCCTGATCATAATTCTGACACACACTTTACCATCACTTCACTGATCATAATTCTGACACACACTTTACCATCACTTCACTGATCATAATTCTGACACACACTTTACCATCACTTCACTGATCATAATTCTGACACACACTTTACCATCACTTCACTGATCATAATTCTGACACACACTTTACCATCACTTCACTGATCATAATTCTGACACACACTTTACCATCACTTCACTGATCATAATTCTGACACACACTTTACCATCACTTCACTGATCATAATTCTGACACACACTTTACCATCACTTCCCTGATCATAATTCTGACACACACTTTACCATCACTTCCCTGATCATAATTCTGACACACACTTTACCATCACTTCCCTGATCATAATTCTGACACACACTTTACCATCACTTTACTGATCATAATTCTGACACACACTTTACCATCACTTTACTGATCATAATTCTGACACACTTTACCATCACTTTACTGATCATAATTCTGACACACTTTACCATCACTTTACTGATCATAATTCTGACACACTTTACCATCACTTTACTGATCATAATTCTGACACACTTTACCATCACTTTACTGATCATAATTCTGACACACACTTTACCATCACTTTACTGATCATAATTCTGACACACACTTTACCATCACTTCACTGATCATAATTCTGACACACACTTTACCATCACTTCACTGATCATAATTCTGACACACACTTTACCATCACTTCCCTGATCATAATTCTGACACACACTTTACCATCACTTCACTGATCATAATTCTGACACACACTTTACCATCACTTCCCTGATCATAATTCTGACACACACTTTACCATCACTTCCCTGATCATAATTCTGACACACACTTTACCATCACTTCACTGATCATAATTCTGACACACACTTTACCATCACTTCACTGATCATAATTCTGACACACACTTTACCATCACTTCTCTGATCATAATTCTGACACACACTTTACCATCACTTCACTGATCATAATTCTGACACACACTTTACCATCACTTCCCTGATCATAATTCTGACACACACTTTACCATCACTTCACTGATCATAATTCTGACACACACTTTACCATCACTTCACTGATCATAATTCTGACACACACTTTACCATCACTTCACTGATCATAATTCTGACACACACTTTACCATCACTTCACTGATCATAATTCTGACACACACTTTACCATCACTTCACTGATCATAATTCTGACACACACTTTACCATCACTTCACTGATCATAATTCTGACACACACTTTACCATCACTTCCCTGATCATAATTCTGACACACACTTTACCATCACTTCACTGATCATAATTCTGACACACACTTTACCATCACTTCACTGATCATAATTCTGACACACACTTTACCATCACTTTACTGATCATAATTCTGACACACACTTTACCATCACTTCACTGATCATAATTCTGACACACACTTTACCATCACTTCACTGATCATAATTCTGACACACACTTTACCATCACTTCACTGATCATAATTCTGACACACACTTTACCATCACTTCACTGATCATAATTCTGACACACACTTTACCATCACTTCACTGATCATAATTCTGACACACACTTTACCATCACTTCCCTGATCATAATTCTGACACACACTTTACCATCACTTCACTGATCCTAATTCTGACACACACTTTACCATCACTTTACTGATCATAATTCTGACACACACTTTACCATCACTTTACTGATCATAATTCTGACACACTTTACCATCACTTTACTGATCATAATTCTGACACACTTTACCATCACTTTACTGATCATAATTCTGACACACTTTCACTTATCATAATTCTGACACACTTTACCATCACTTTACTGATCATAATTCTGACACACTTTACCATCACTTACTGATCATAATTCTGACACACACTTTACCATCACTTTACTGATCATAATTCTGACACACACTTTACCATCACTTCCCTGATCATAATTCTGACACACACTTTACCATCACTTCACTGATCATAATTCTGACACACACTTTACCATCACTTCCCTGATCATAATTCTGACACACACTTTACCATCACTTCCCTGATCATAATTCTGACACACACTTTACCATCACTTCACTGATCATAATTCTGACACACACTTTACCATCACTTCACTGATCATAATTCTGACACACACTTTACCATCACTTCACTGATCATAATTCTGACACACACTTTACCATCACTTCCCTGATCATAATTCTGACACACACTTTACCATCACTTCCCTGATCATAATTCTGACACACACTTTACCATCACTTCACTGATCATAATTCTGACACACACTTTACCATCACTTCACTGATCATAATTCTGACACACACTTTACCATCACTTCACTGATCATAATTCTGACACACACTTTACCATCACTTCACTGATCATAATTCTGACACACACTTTACCATCACTTCACTGATCATAATTCTGACACACACTTTACCATCACTTCACTGATCATAATTCTGACACACACTTTACCATCACTTCACTGATCATAATTCTGACACACACTTTACCATCACTTCCCTGATCATAATTCTGACACACACTTTACCATCACTTCACTGATCCTAATTCTGACACACACTTTACCATCACTTTACTGATCATAATTCTGACACACACTTTACCATCACACTGATCATAATTCTGACACACTTTACCATCACTTTACTGATCATAATTCTGACACACTTTACCATCACTTTACTGATCATAATTCTGACACACTTTACCATCACTTTACTGATCATAATTCTGACACACTTTACCATCACTTTACTGATCATAATTCTGACACACTTTACCATCACTTTACTGATCATAATTCTGACACACACTTTACCATCACTTCACTGATCATAATTCTGACACACACTTTACCATCACTTTACTGATCATAATTCTGACACACACTTTACCATCACTTCACTGATCATAATTCTGACACACACTTTACCATCACTTCACTGATCATAATTCTGACACACACTTTACCATCACTTCCCTGATCATAATTCTGACACACACTTTACCATCACTTCCCTGATCATAATTCTGACACACACTTTACCATCACTTCACTGATCATAATTCTGACACACACTTTACCATCACTTCACTGATCATAATTCTGACACACACTTTACCATCACTTCACTGATCATAATTCTGACACACACTTTACCATCACTTCACTGATCATAATTCTGACACACACTTTACCATCACTTCACTGATCATAATTCTGACACACACTTTACCATCACTTCACTGATCATAATTCTGACACACACTTTACCATCACTTCACTGATCATAATTCTGACACACACTTTACCATCACTTCACTGATCATAATTCTGACACACACTTTACCATCACTTCACTGATCATAATTCTGACACACACTTTACCATCACTTTGACACACACTTTACCATCACTGATCATAATTCTGACACACACTTTACCATCACTTCACTGATCATAATTCTGACACACACTTTACCATCACTTCACTGATCATAATTCTGACACACACTTTACCATCACTTCACTGATCATAATTCTGACACACACTTTACCATCACTTCACTGATCATAATTCTGACACACACTTTACCATCACTTCACTGATCATAATTCTGACACACACTTTACCATCACTTCACTGATCATAATTCTGACACACACTTTACCATCACTTCCCTGATCATAATTCTGACACACACTTTACCATCACTTCACTGATCATAATTCTGACACACACTTTACCATCACTTCACTGATCATAATTCTGACACACACTTTACCATCACTTCCCTGATCATAATTCTGACACACACTTTACCATCACTTTACTGATCATAATTCTGACACACACTTTACCATCACTTCACTGATCATAATTCTGACACACACTTTACCATCACTTCACTGATCATAATTCTGACACACACTTTACCATCACTTCACTGATCATAATTCTGACACACACTTTACCATCACTTCACTGATCATAATTCTGACACACACTTTACCATCACTTCCCTGATCATAATTCTGACACACACTTTACCATCACTTCCCTGATCATAATTCTGACACACACTTTACCATCACTTCACTGATCCTAATTCTGACACACACTTTACCATCACTTTACTGATCATAATTCTGACACACACTTTACCATCACTTTACTGATCATAATTCTGACACACTTTACCATCACTTTACTGATCATAATTCTGACACACTTTACCATCACTTTACTGATCATAATTCTGACACACTTTACCATCACTTTACTGATCATAATTCTGACACACTTTACCATCACTTTACTGATCATAATTCTGACACACTTTACCATCACTTCCCTGATCATAATTCTGACACACACTTTACCATCACTTCCCTGATCATAATTCTGACACACACTTTACCATCACTTCACTGATCATAATTCTGACACACACTTTACCATCACTTCACTGATCATAATTCTGACACACACTTTACCATCACTTCCCTGATCATAATTCTGACACACACTTTACCATCACTTCACTGATCCTAATTCTGACACACACTTTACCATCACTTCACTGATCATAATTCTGACACACACTTTACCATCACTTCACTGATCATAATTCTGACACACACTTTACCATCACTTCACTGATCATAATTCTGACACACACTTTACCATCACTTCACTGATCATAATTCTGACACACACTTTACCATCACTTCACTGATCATAATTCTGACACACACTTTACCATCACTTCACTGATCATAATTCTGACACACACTTTACCATCACTTCACTGATCATAATTCTGACACACACTTTACCATCACTTCACTGATCATAATTCTGACACACACTTTACCATCACTTCACTGATCATAATTCTGACACACACTTTACCATCACTTCACTGATCATAATTCTGACACACACTTTACCATCACTTCACTGATCATAATTCTGACACACACTTTACCATCACTTCACTGATCATAATTCTGACACACACTTTACCATCACTTCACTGATCATAATTCTGACACACACTTTACCATCACTTCACTGATCATAATTCTGACACACACTTTACCATCACTTCACTGATCATAATTCTGACACACACTTTACCATCACTTCACTGATCATAATTCTGACACACACTTTACCATCACTTCACTGATCATAATTCTGACACACTTTACCATCACTTCACTGATCATAATTCTGACACACACTTTACCATCACTTCACTGATCATAATTCTGACACACACTTTACCATCACTTCACTGATCATAATTCTGACACACACTTTACCATCACTTCACTGATCATAATTCTGACACACACTTTACCATCACTTCACTGATCATAATTCTGACACACACTTTACCATCACTTCCCTGATCATAATTCTGACACACACTTTACCATCACTTCACTGATCATAATTCTGACACACACTTTACCATCACTTCACTGATCATAATTCTGACACACACTTTACCATCACTTCACTGATCATAATTCTGACACACACTTTACCATCACTTCACTGATCATAATTCTGACACACACTTTACCATCACTTCCCTGATCATAATTCTGACACACACTTTACCATCACTTCACTGATCATAATTCTGACACACACTTTACCATCACTTCCCTGATCATAATTCTGACACACACTTTACCATCACTTCACTGATCATAATTCTGACACACACTTTACCATCACTTCCCTGATCATAATTCTGACACACACTTTACCATCACTTCACTGATCATAATTCTGACACACACTTTACCATCACTTCCCTGATCATAATTCTGACACACACTTTACCATCACTTCACTGATCATAATTCTGACACACACTTTACCATCACTTCACTGATCATAATTCTGACACACACTTTACCATCACTTCACTGATCATAATTCTGACACACACTTTACCATCACTTCACTGATCATAATTCTGACACACACTTTACCATCACTTCCCTGATCATAATTCTGACACACACTTTACCATCACTTCACTGATCATAATTCTGACACACACTTTACCATCACTTCACTGATCATAATTCTGACACACACTTTACCATCACTTCACTGATCATAATTCTGACACACACTTTACCATCACTTCACTGATCATAATTCTGACACACACTTTACCATCACTTCACTGATCATAATTCTGACACACACTTTACCATCACTTCACTGATCATAATTCTGACACACACTTTACCATCACTTCACTGATCATAATTCTGACACACACTTTACCATCACTTCCCTGATCATAATTCTGACACACACTTTACCATCACTTCACTGATCATAATTCTGACACACACTTTACCATCACTTCACTGATCATAATTCTGACACACACTTTACCATCACTTCACTGATCATAATTCTGACACACACTTTACCATCACTTCCCTGATCATAATTCTGACACACACTTTACCATCACTTCCCTGATCATAATTCTGACACACACTTTACCATCACTTCACTGATCATAATTCTGACACACACTTTACCATCACTTCACTGATCATAATTCTGACACACACTTTACCATCACTTCACTGATCATAATTCTGACACACACTTTACCATCACTTCACTGATCATAATTCTGACACACACTTTACCATCACTTCACTGATCATAATTCTGACACACACTTTACCATCACTTCCCTGATCATAATTCTGACACACACTTTACCATCACTTCCCTGATCATAATTCTGACACACACTTTACCATCACTTCACTGATCCTAATTCTGACACACACTTTACCATCACTTTACTGATCATAATTCTGACACACACTTTACCATCACTTTACTGATCATAATTCTGACACACTTTACCATCACTTTAATGATCATAATTCTGACACACTTTACCATCACTTTACTGATCATAATTCTGACACACTTTACCATCACTTTACTGATCATAATTCTGACACACACTTTACCATCACTTTACTGATCATAATTCTGACACACACTTTACCATCACTTTACTGATCATAATTCTGACACACACTTTACCATCACTTCACTGATCATAATTCTGACACACACTTTACCATCACTTTACTGATCATAATTCTGACACACACTTTACCATCACTTCCCTGATCATAATTCTGACACACACTTTACCATCACTTCACTGATCATAATTCTGACACACACTTTACCATCACTTCACTGATCATAATTCTGACACACACTTTACCATCACTTCCCTGATCATAATTCTGACACACACTTTACCATCACTTCACTGATCATAATTCTGACACACACTTTACCATCACTTCACTGATCATAATTCTGACACACACTTTACCATCACTTCACTGATCATAATTCTGACACACACTTTACCATCACTTCCCTGATCATAATTCTGACACACACTTTACCATCACTTCCCTGATCATAATTCTGACACACACTTTACCATCACTTCACTGATCATAATTCTGACACACACTTTACCATCACTTTACTGATCATAATTCTGACACACACTTTACCATCACTTCACTGATCATAATTCTGACACACACTTTACCATCACTTCACTGATCATAATTCTGACACACACTTTACCATCACTTCACTGATCATAATTCTGACACACACTTTACCATCACTTCACTGATCATAATTCTGACACACACTTTACCATCACTTCACTGATCATAATTCTGACACACACTTTACCATCACTTCCCTGATCATAATTCTGACACACACTTTACCATCACTTCACTGATCCTAATTCTGACACACACTTTACCATCACATTACTGATCATAATTCTGACACACACTTTACCATCACTTTACTGATCATAATTCTGACACACTTTACCATCACTTTACTGATCATAATTCTGACACACTTTACCATCACTTTACTGATCATAATTCTGACACACTTTACCATCACTTTACTGATCATAATTCTGACACACTTTACCATCACTTTACTGATCATAATTCTGACACACTTTACCATCACTTCCCTGATCATAATTCTGACACACACTTTACCATCACTTCCTTGATCATAATTCTGACACACACTTTACCATCACTTCACTGATCATAATTCTGACACACACTTTACCATCACTTCCCTGATCATAATTCTGACACACACTTTACCATCACTTCCCTGATCCTAATTCTGACACACACTTTACCATCACTTCACTGATCATAATTCTGACACACTTTACCATCACTTCCCTGATCATAATTCTGACACACACTTTACCATCACTTCCCTGATCATAATTCTGACACACACTTTACCATCACTTTACTGATCATAATTCTGACACACACTTTACCATCACTTCTCTGATCATAATTCTGACACACACTTTACCATCACTTCACTGATCCTAATTCTGACACACACTTTACCATCACTTCAGTGATCATAATTCTGACACACACTTTACCATCACTTCAGTGATCATAATTCTGACACACACTTTACCATCACTTCACTGATCATAATTCTGACACACACTTTACCATCACTTCACTGATCATAATTCTGATACACACTTTACCATCACTTCACTGATCATAATTCTGACACACTTTACCATCACTTCCCTGATCATAATTCTGACACACACTTTACCATCACTTCACTGATCCTAATTCTGACACACACTTTACCATCACTTTACTGATCATAATTCTGACACACACTTTACCATCACTTTACTGATCATAATTCTGACACACTTTACCATCACTTTACTGATCATAATTCTGACACACTTTACCATCACTTCAGTGATCATAATTCTGACACACACTTTACCATCACTTCACTGATCATAATTCTGACACACACTTTACCATCACTTCACTGATCATAATTCTGATACACACTTTACCATCACTTCACTGATCATAATTCTGACACACTTTACCATCACTTCCCTGATCATAATTCTGACACACACTTTACCATCACTTCACTGATCCTAATTCTGACACACACTTTACCATCACTTTACTGATCATAATTCTGACACACACTTTACCATCACTTTACTGATCATAATTCTGACACACTTTACCATCACTTTACTGATCATAATTCTGACACACTTTACCATCACTTTACTGATCATAATTCTGACACACTTTACCATCACTTTACTGATCATAATTCTGACACACTTTACCATCACTTCCCTGATCATAATTCTGACACACACTTTACCATCACTTCCCTGATCATAATTCTGACACACACTTTACCATCACTTCCCTGATCCTAATTCTGACACACACTTTACCATCACTTCACTGATCATAATTCTGACACACTTTACCATCACTTCCCTGATCATAATTCTGACACACACTTTACCATCACTTCCCTGATCATAATTCTGACACACACTTTACCATCACTTTACTGATCATAATCCTGACACACACTTTACCATCACTTCACTGATCATAATTCTGACACACACTTTACCATCACTTCACTGATCATAATTCTGACACACACTTTACCATCACTTCCCTGATCATAATTCTGACACACACTTTACCATCACTTCCCTGATCCTAATTCTGTCACACACTTTACCATCACTTCACTGATCATAATTCTGACACATTTTACCATCACTTCCCTGATCATAATTCTGACACACACTTTACCATCACTTCCCTGATCATAATTCTGACACACACTTTACCATCACTTTACTGATCATAATTCTGACACACACTTTACCATCACTTCACTGATCATAATTCTGACAAACACTTTACCATCACTTTACTGATCATAATTCTGACACACACTTTACCATCACTTCACTGATCATAATTCTGACACACACTTTACCATCACTTCACTGATCATAATTCTGACACACACTTTACCATCACTTCCCTGATCATAATTCTGACACACACTTTACCATCACTTCCCTGATCATAATTCTGACACACACTTTACCATCACTTCACTGATCCTAATTCTGACACACACTTTACCATCACCTTACTGATCATAATTCTGACACACACTTTACCATCACTTTACTGATCATAATTCTGACACACTTTACCATCACTTTACTGATCATAATTCTGACACACTTTACCATCACTTTACTGATCATAATTCTGACACACTTTACCATCACTTTACTGATCATAATTCTGACACACTTTACCATCACTTTACTGATCATAATTCTGACACACTTTACCATCACTTCCCTGATCATAATTCTGACACACACTTTACCATCACTTCCCTGATCATAATTCTGACACACACTTTACCATCACTTCACTGATCATAATTCTGACACACACTTTACCATCACTTCCCTGATCATAATTCTGACACACACTTTACCATCACTTCCCTGATCCTAATTCTGACACACACTTTACCATCACTTCACTGATCCTAATTCTGACACACACTTTACCATCACTTCCCTGATCATAATTCTGACACACACTTTACCATCACTTCCCTGATCATAATTCTGACACACACTTTACCATCACTTCACTGATCATAATTCTGACACACACTTTACCATCACTTCACTGATCATAATTCTGACACACACTTTACCATCACTTCACTGATCATAATTCTGACACACACTTTACCATCACTTCACTGATCATAATTCTGACACACACTTTACCATCACTTCACTGATCATAATTCTGACACACACTTTACCATCACTTCACTGATCATAATTCTGACACACACTTTACCATCACTTCACTGATCATAATTCTGACACACACTTTACCATCACTTCACTGATCATAATTCTGACACACACTTTACCATCACTTCACTGATCATAATTCTGACACACACTTTACCATCACTTCACTGATCATAATTCTGACACACACTTTACCATCACTTCACTGATCATAATTCTGACACACACTTTACCATCACTTCCCTGATCATAATTCTGACACACACTTTACCATCACTTCCCTGATCATAATTCTGTCACACACTTTACCATCACTTCACTGATCATAATTCTGACACACACTTTACCATCACTTCACTGATCATAATTCTGACACACACTTTACCATCACTTCACTGATCATAATTCTGACACACACTTTACCATCACTTCACTGATCATAATTCTGACACACACTTTACCATCACTTCACTGATCATAATTCTGACACACACTTTACCATCACTTCACTGATCATAATTCTGACACACACTTTACCATCACTTCACTGATCATAATTCTGACACACACTTTACCATCACTTCACTGATCATAATTCTGACACACACTTTACCATCACTTTACTGATCATAATTCTGACACACACTTTACCATCACTTTACTGATCATAATTCTGACACACTTTACCATCACTTTACTGATCATAATTCTGACACACACTTTACCATCACTTTACTGATCATAATTCTGACACACTTTACCATCACTTTACTGATCATAATTCTGACACACTTTACCATCACTTTACTGATCATAATTCTGACACACTTTACCATCACTTTACTGATCATAATTCTGACACACACTTTACCATCACTTCCCTGATCATAATTCTGACACACACTTTACCATCACTTCCCTGATCATAATTCTGACACACACTTTACCATCACTTCACTGATCATAATTCTGACACACACTTTACCATCACTTCCCTGATCATAATTCTGACACACACTTTACCATCACTTCACTGATCCTAATTCTGACACACACTTTACCATCACTTCACTGATCATAATTCTGACACACACTTTACCATCACTTCACTGATCATAATTCTGACACACACTTTACCATCACTTCACTGATCATAATTCTGACACACACTTTACCATCACTTCACTGATCATAATTCTGACACACACTTTACCATCACTTCACTGATCATAATTCTGACACACACTTTACCATCACTTCACTGATCATAATTCTGACACACACTTTACCATCACTTCACTGATCATAATTCTGACACACACTTTACCATCACTTACCTGATCATAATTCTGACACACACTTTACCATCACTTCCCTGATCATAATTCTGACACACACTTTACCATCACTTCACTGATCATAATTCTGACACACACTTTACCATCACTTCACTGATCATAATTCTGACACACACTTTACCATCACTTCACTGATCCTAATTCTGACACACACTTTACCATCACTTCACTGATCATAATTCTGACACACACTTTACCATCACTTCACTGATCATAATTCTGACACACACTTTACCATCACTTCACTGATCATAATTCTGACACACACTTTACCATCACTTCACTGATCATAATTCTGATACACACTTTACCATCACTTCACTGATCATAATTCTGACACACTTTACCATCACTTCCCTGATCATAATTCTGACACACACTTTACCATCACTTCACTGATCATAATTCTGACACACACTTTACCATCACTTTACTGATCATAATTCTGACACACACTTTACCATCACTTCACTGATCATAATTCTGACACACACTTTACCATCACTTCACTGATCATAATTCTGACACACACTTTACCATCACTTCACTGATCATAATTCTGACACACACTTTACCATCACTTCACTGATCATAATTCTGACACACACTTTACCATCACTTCACTGATCATAATTCTGACACACACTTTACCATCACTTCACTGATCATAATTCTGACACACACTTTACCATCACTTCCCTGATCATAATTCTGACACACACTTTACCATCACTTCACTGATCATAATTCTGACACACACTTTACCATCACTTCACTGATCATAATTCTGACACACACTTTACCATCACTTCACTGATCATAATTCTGACACACACTTTACCATCACTTCACTGATCATAATTCTGACACACACTTTACCATCACTTCACTGATCATAATTCTGACACACACTTTACCATCACTTCACTGATCATAATTCTGACACACACTTTACCATCACTTCACTGATCATAATTCTGACACACACTTTACCATCACTTCCCTGATCATAATTCTGACACACACTTTACCATCACTTCCCTGATCATAATTCTGACACACACTTTACCATCACTTCACTGATCATAATTCTGACACACACTTTACCATCACTTCACTGATCATAATTCTGACACACACTTTACCATCACTTCACTGATCATAATTCTGACACACACTTTACCATCACTTCACTGATCATAATTCTGACACACACTTTACCATCACTTCACTGATCATAATTCTGACACACACTTTACCATCACTTCACTGATCATAATTCTGACACACACTTTACCATCACTTCCCTGATCATAATTCTGACACACACTTTACCATCACTTCACTGATCATAATTCTGACACACACTTTACCATCACTTCACTGATCATAATTCTGACACACACTTTACCATCACTTCACTGATCATAATTCTGACACACACTTTACCATCACTTCACTGATCATAATTCTGACACACACTTTACCATCACTTCACTGATCATAATTCTGACACACACTTTACCATCACTTCACTGATCATAATTCTGACACACACTTTACCATCACTTCACTGATCATAATTCTGACACACACTTTACCATCACTTCACTGATCATAATTCTGACACACACTTTACCATCACTTCACTGATCATAATTCTGACACACACTTTACCATCACTTCACTGATCATAATTCTGACACACACTTTACCATCACTTCACTGATCATAATTCTGACACACACTTTACCATCACTTCACTGATCATAATTCTGACACACACTTTACCATCACTTCACTGATCATAATTCTGACACACACTTTACCATCACTTCACTGATCATAATTCTGACACACACTTTACCATCACTTCACTGATCATAATTCTGACACACACTTTACCATCACTTCCCTGATCATAATTCTGACACACACTTTACCATCACTTCACTGATCATAATTCTGACACACACTTTACCATCACTTTACTGATCATAATTCTGACACACACTTTACCATCACTTCACTGATCATAATTCTGACACACACTTTACCATCACTTCACTGATCATAATTCTGACACACACTTTACCATCACTTCACTGATCATAATTCTGACACACACTTTACCATCACTTCACTGATCATAATTCTGACACACACTTTACCATCACTTCACTGATCATAATTCTGACACACACTTTACCATCACTTCACTGATCATAATTCTGACACACACTTTACCATCACTTCCCTGATCATAATTCTGACACACACTTTACCATCACTTCACTGATCCTAATTCTGACACACACTTTACCATCACTTTACTGATCATAATTCTGACACACACTTTACCATCACTTTACTGATCATAATTCTGACACACTTTACCATCACTTTACTGATCATAATTCTGACACACTTTACCATCACTTTACTGATCATAATTCTGACACACTTTACCATCACTTTACTGATCATAATTCTGACACACTTTACCATCACTTCCCTGATCATAATTCTGACACACACTTTACCATCACTTCCCTGATCATAATTCTGACACACACTTTACCATCACTTCCCTGATCCTAATTCTGACACACACTTTACCATCACTTCACTGATCATAATTCTGACACACTTTACCATCACTTCCCTGATCATAATTCTGACACACACTTTACCATCACTTCCCTGATCATAATTCTGACACACACTTTACCATCACTTTACTGATCATAATTCTGACACACACTTTACCATCACTTCCCTGATCATAATTCTGACACACACTTTACCATCACTTCACTGATCATAATTCTGACACACACTTTACCATCACTTCCCTGATCATAATTCTGACACACACTTTACCATCACTTCCCTGATCCTAATTCTGACACACACTTTACCATCACTTCACTGATCATAATTCTGACACACTTTACCATCACTTCCCTGATCATAATTCTGACACACACTTTACCATCACTTCCCTGATCATAATTCTGACACACACTTTACCATCACTTTACTGATCATAATTCTGACACACACTTTACCATCACTTCACTGATCATAATTCTGACACACACTTTACCATCACTTTACTGATCATAATTCTGACACACACTTTACCATCACTTCACTGATCATAATTCTGACACACACTTTACCATCACTTCACTGATCATAATTCTGACACACACTTTACCATCACTTCCCTGATCATAATTCTGACACACACTTTACCATCACTTCCCTGATCATAATTCTGACACACACTTTACCATCACTTCACTGATCCTAATTCTGACACACACTTTACCATCACTTTACTGATCATAATTCTGACACACACTTTACCATCACTTTACTGATCATAATTCTGACACACTTTACCATCACTTTACTGATCATAATTCTGACACACTTTACCATCACTTTACTGATCATAATTCTGACACACTTTACCATCACTTTACTGATCATAATTCTGACACACTTTACCATCACTTTACTGATCATAATTCTGACACACTTTACCATCACTTCCCTGATCATAATTCTGACACACACTTTACCATCACTTCCCTGATCATAATTCTGACACACACTTTACCATCACTTCACTGATCATAATTCTGACACACACTTTACCATCACTTCCCTGATCATAATTCTGACACACACTTTACCATCACTTCCCTGATCATAATTCTGACACACACTTTACCATCACTTCACTGATCATAATTCTGACACACACTTTACCATCACTTCCCTGATCATAATTCTGACACACACTTTACCATCACTTCACTGATCATAATTCTGACACACACTTTACCATCACTTCACTGATCATAATTCTGACACACACTTTACCATCACTTCACTGATCATAATTCTGACACACACTTTACCATCACTTCACTGATCATAATTCTGACACACACTTTACCATCACTTCACTGATCATAATTCTGACACACACTTTACCATCACTTCACTGATCATAATTCTGACACACACTTTACCATCACTTCACTGATCATAATTCTGACACACACTTTACCATCACTTCACTGATCATAATTCTGACACACACTTTACCATCACTTCACTGATCATAATTCTGACACACACTTTACCATCACTTCACTGATCATAATTCTGACACACACTTTACCATCACTTCACTGATCATAATTCTGACACACACTTTACCATCACTTCACTGATCATAATTCTGACACACACTTTACCATCACTTCACTGATCATAATTCTGACACACACTTTACCATCACTTCACTGATCATAATTCTGACACACACTTTACCATCACTTCACTGATCATAATTCTGACACACACTTTACCATCACTTCACTGATCATAATTCTGACACACACTTTACCATCACTTCACTGATCATAATTCTGACACACACTTTACCATCACTTCACTGATCATAATTCTGACACACTTTACCATCACTTCACTGATCATAATTCTGACACACACTTTACCATCACTTCACTGATCATAATTCTGACACACACTTTACCATCACTTCACTGATCATAATTCTGACACACACTTTACCATCACTTCACTGATCATAATTCTGACACACACTTTACCATCACTTCACTGATCATAATTCTGACACACACTTTACCATCACTTCACTGATCATAATTCTGACACACACTTTACCATCACTTCACTGATCATAATTCTGACACACACTTTACCATCACTTCCCTGATCATAATTCTGACACACACTTTACCATCACTTCACTGATCATAATTCTGACACACACTTTACCATCACTTCACTGATCATAATTCTGACACACACTTTACCATCACTTCACTGATCATAATTCTGACACACACTTTACCATCACTTCACTGATCATAATTCTGACACACACTTTACCATCACTTCCCTGATCATAATTCTGACACACACTTTACCATCACTTCACTGATCATAATTCTGACACACACTTTACCATCACTTCCCTGATCATAATTCTGACACACACTTTACCATCACTTCACTGATCATAATTCTGACACACACTTTACCATCACTTCACTGATCATAATTCTGACACACACTTTACCATCACTTCACTGATCATAATTCTGACACACACTTTACCATCACTTCACTGATCATAATTCTGACACACACTTTACCATCACTTCACTGATCATAATTCTGACACACTTTACCATCACTTCACTGATCATAATTCTGACACACACTTTACCATCACTTTACTGATCATAATTCTGACACACACTTTACCATCACTTCACTGATCATAATTCTGACACACACTTTACCATCACTTCCATGATCATAATTCTGACACACACTTTACCATCACTTCACTGATCATAATTCTGACACACACTTTACCATCACTTCCCTGATCATAATTCTGACACACACTTTACCATCACTTCACTGATCATAATTCTGACACACACTTTACCATCACTTCCCTGATCATAATTCTGACACACACTTTACCATCACTTCACTGATCATAATTCTGACACACACTTTACCATCACTTCCCTGATCATAATTCTGACACACACTTTACCATCACTTCCCTGATCATAATTCTGACACACACTTTACCATCACTTCACTGATCATAATTCTGACACACACTTTACCATCACTTCACTGATCATAATTCTGACACACACTTTACCATCACTTCACTGATCATAATTCTGACACACACTTTACCATCACTTCCCTGATCATAATTCTGACACACACTTTACCATCACTTCACTGATCCTAATTCTGACACACACTTTACCATCACTTCCCTGATCATAATTCTGACACACACTTTACCATCACTTCACTGATCATAATTCTGACACACACTTTACCATCACTTCCCTGATCATAATTCTGACACACACTTTACCATCACTTCACTGATCATAATTCTGACACACACTTTACCATCACTTTACTGATCATAATTCTGACACACACTTTACCATCACTTCACTGATCATAATTCTGACACACACTTTACCATCACTTCACTGATCATAATTCTGACACACACTTTACCATCACTTCACTGATCATAATTCTGACACACACTTTACCATCACTTCACTGATCATAATTCTGACACACACTTTACCATCACTTCACTGATCATAATTCTGACACACACTTTACCATCACTTTACTGATCATAATTCTGACACACACTTTACCATCACTTTACTGATCATAATTCTGACACACACTTTACCATCACTTTACTGATCATAATTCTGACACACTTTACCATCACTTTACTGATCATAATTCTGACACACTTTACCATCACTTTACTGATCATAATTCTGACACACTTTACCATCACTTTACTGATCATAATTCTGACACACACTTTACCATCACTTTACTGATCATAATTCTGACACACACTTTACCATCACTTCCCTGATCATAATTCTGACACACACTTTACCATCACTTCACTGATCATAATTCTGACACACACTTTACCATCACTTCCCTGATCATAATTCTGACACACACTTTACCATCACTTCACTGATCATAATTCTGACACACACTTTACCATCACTTCCCTGATCATAATTCTGACACACACTTTACCATCACTTCCCTGATCATAATTCTGACACACACTTTACCATCACTTCACTGATCATAATTCTGACACACACTTTACCATCACTTCACTGATCATAATTCTGACACACACTTTACCATCACTTCACTGATCATAATTCTGACACACACTTTACCATCACTTAGATCATAATTCTGACACACACTTTACCATCACTTCCCTGATCATAATTCTGACACACACTTTACCATCACTTCACTGATCATAATTCTGACACACACTTTACCATCACTTTACTGATCATAATTCTGACACACACTTTACCATCACTTTACTGATCATAATTCTGACACACACTTTACCATCACTTTACTGATCATAATTCTGACACACACTTTACCATCACTTCACTGATCATAATTCTGACACACACTTTACCATCACTTCACTGATCATAATTCTGACACACACTTTACCATCACTTCCACTGATCATAATTCTGACACACACTTTACCATCACTTCACTGATCATAATTCTGACACACACTTTACCATCACTTCACTGATCATAATTCTGACACACACTTTACCATCACTTCACTGATCATAATTCTGACACACACTTTACCATCACTTCACTGATCATAATTCTGACACACACTTTACCATCACTTCACTGATCATAATTCTGACACACACTTTACCATCACTTCACTGATCATAATTCTGACACACACTTTACCATCACTTCACTGATCATAATTCTGACACACACTTTACCATCACTTCACTGATCATAATTCTGACACACACTTTACCATCACTTCCCTGATCATAATTCTGACACACACTTTACCATCACTTCACTGATCATAATTCTGACACACACTTTACCATCACTTCACTGATCATAATTCTGACACACACTTTACCATCACTTCCCTGATCATAATTCTGACACACACTTTACCATCACTTCCCTGATCATAATTCTGACACACACTTTACCATCACTTCACTGATCATAATTCTGACACACACTTTACCATCACTTCACTGATCATAATTCTGACACACACTTTACCATCACTTCACTGATCATAATTCTGACACACACTTTACCATCACTTCACTGATCATAATTCTGACACACACTTTACCATCACTTCACTGATCATAATTCTGACACACACTTTACCATCACTTCACTGATCATAATTCTGACACACCACCACCACCACCGACCACACCTTCCCACCACCACCATTCACACCACTCACCATCGGACTTCACAACCTGAGCACACACTCTCACTCCACTCACCAACTTGCACTCCACACACACCCACCACCCCGATCACACTCCACAACACCCACCATCACTCCACTGATCCCCACCCTGACACACCGACTCCAACTCCACCACTCCTAGGACTTGGCACCTGACACATCCTCAACACCATCACTCCAGTGACTGGCAATTCTGACACACTTTACTTTCATCCACTTCCACTGATCATAATTCTGACATTACTAATACCATCAACTTCACTGGATCATAATTCTGACATACACTTTACCATCACTCACTGATCATAATGACACACACTACCAATTCACTTCCCAGACTACACTCACACTTTACCAATCACTGCATTGGATCATTACAACGACACAACTGGCTCATCACTTCCTGATCAATTGCACCCTGACACACACTCTTTACCTATCACTTCCTGATCATAATTCTGACACACACTTTACTATCATCACTGAATTCATAATTCTGACAATACACTTTACCATCACTTCCCTGATCATAATTTGATTACACCACTACCATCATTTCCTGATCCTAATTCTGACACACACTTTACCATCACTTCACTGATCATAATTCCTACACACTTTACCATCACTCTCTCTGAATTCATAATGATACACACTTTACCATTCACTTCCACTTGATCATAATTCTGGACACACACTTTACCATCACTTTACTGACTGCAATTCTTGACACACTACCATCACTTCTTCTGATCATAATTCCACACACTTTACCATCACTTCACTGATCCCAATTCTGACACACTTACTCATCACTCAGGATCATAATTTGACATACTTTACTCCATCACTTCAGTGATCATAATTCTTGACACATTTAATATCACTTCACTGAATTCATAATGACACACACTTTACCATCACTTCACTGATCACAATTGATGTACACCACTCCACCATTCACTTCAATTGATCATAACCCAATACCTTACCATCAACTTCCTGATCACACTTGACACACTCTCTTCACCATCACTTCAGTGATCATAATTCTGACACACACTACCATCAACTTTACTGATCATGCACTCCTGACACACACCTTCACTCATCACTTCATTGATCATAATCTGACACACTACCATCAACTTTTACCTGGATCATACTACTGACATTAATTTTTACTCCATCACTTTCCAGTGATCACACTCATACACTTTACCACTCACCCCACTGACTGGCAATTCTGACAACACACTTCCACCAATCACTGATTCCCACCTGACGCACACTACCATCACTTCATTGACTGGCACCCGACACACTTTACCATCACTTACTTGATCATAATGACACTACCATCATCCACTGATCATAATTCTGACACCACCATCAACTTACCTGACTCATAACTTGACACACTCACCATCACTTACCGACTTCACAATTGACACACTTACCTTGATCAACTTCTGATCATAATTCTTGACACACACTTTACCATCACTTCTGATCAAATTCCACACACCTTACCATTCACTCTGATCCCACCTGACACACACTTACCAATCACTAATGACGCATCTCATACACTTTTACTATTCATCAATCATAATTCCACACTGACCATCACTTCCTGATCGCAATTTTCTCTGACATCACATCACTACTGATCATGAACCTTGACACACAACTCTTTTACCATCACTTTTCACTGATCATAATTTATCACACTTTACTCATCAACTCACTTGAATCACAATGGACACACTCCCACATCCAGCCTCCCTGATCATAATTCTGAGACACACCTTACTAATTACTTCCTGAATTCCACCTGCACACACTTTACCAACCATCACTCACTGATCATAATTCTGACATTTTACTATCACTTCTTGATTCATAATTCTGGACACACACTTTACCATTCACCTGACTGCAATCTTGATAATACACTACTATCAACTTTACTGATCATCCCACACACACTTCTTACCATCATCAATGACTGTAATTCTGACAAACACTACCAATCATACCTTACTGGATCATAATTCTGACATTAATTTTACCATCACTCACTGATCATAATTCTGACACACACCTTAATTAATACCAAATGATCATACTCCTGACACACACTTTACTCACCTTCACTGATCATAATTCTGACTCCTTCACACCCTACCACACTTCCACTGATCAATTACCTGACACACACTTTACCCATCACTTCACCTTCTGATCCATAATTCTGACACACACACTTCTACCATCACCTTCCCACCGGATCACCACCTGATCATAATTCTGGATACTACACTTTACCATCACTTCACTGATCATAATTCTGACACACACTTTACCATCACTTCACTGATCATAATTATGACACACACTTTACCATCACTTCACTGATCATAATTCTGACACACACTCTTTACCATCACTTCACTGATCATAATTCTGACACACACTTTTACCATCACTTCACTGATCATAATTCTGACACACACTTTACCATCACTTCACTGATCATAATTCTGACACACACTTTTACCATCACTTCACTGATCATAATTCTGACACACACTTTACCATCACTTTCATAACTGATCATAATTCTGACATACACTTTACCATCACTTCACTGATCATAATTCTGACACACACTTTACCATCACTTCACTGATCATAATTCTGACACACACTTTACCATCACTTCACTGATCATAATTTTGACACACACTTTACCATCACTTCACTGATCATAATTCTCACACACACTTTACCATCACTTCACTGATCATAATTCTGACACACACTTTACCATCACTTCACTGATCATAATTCTGACACACACTTTACCATCACTTCACTGATCATAATTCTGACACACACTTTTACCATCCACTTCACTTCACTGATCATAATTCTGACCACACACTTTACCATCACTTCACTGATCATAATTCTGGACACACACTTTACCATCACTTCACTGATCATAATTCCTGACACACACTTTACCATCACTTCACTGATCATAATTCTGACACACACTTTACCATCACTTCACTGATCATAATTCTGACACACACTTTTACCATCACTTCACTGATCATAATTCTGGACACACACTTTACCATCACTTCACTGAACATAATTCTGACACACACTTTACCATCACTTCACTGATCATAATTCTGAATCACACTTTACCATCACTTAACTGATCATAATTCTGACACCACACTTTACCATCACTTCACTGATCATAATTCTGACACACACTTTTACCATCACTTCACTGATCATAATTCTGACACACACTTTACCATCACTTCACTGATCATAATTCTGACACACACTTTACCATCACTTCACTGATCATAATTCTGACACACACTTTTCCATCACTTCACTGATCATAATTCTGACACACACTTTACCATCACTTCACTGATCATAATTCTGACACACACTTTACCATCACTTCACTGATCATAATTCTGACACACACTTTTACCATCACTTCACTGATCATAATTCTGACACACACTTTACCATCACTTTCACTGATCATAATTCTGACACACACTTTACCATAACTTCACTGATCATAATTCTGACACACACTTTACCATCACTTCACTGATCATAATTCTGACACACACTTTACCATCACTTCACTGATCATAATTCTGGACACACACTTTTACCATCACTTCACTGATCATAATTCTGACACACACTTTACCATCACTTCACTGATCATAATTCTGACACACACTTTACCATCACTTCACTGATCATAATTCTGACACACACTTTACCATCACTTCACTGATCATAATTCTGACACACTTGACACACACTTTACCATCACTTCACTGATCATAATTCTGACACACACTTTACCATCACTTCACTGATCATAATTCTGACACACACTTTACCATCACTTCACTGATCATAATTCTGACACACACTTTACCATCACTTCACTGATCATAATTCTGACACACACTTTACCATCACTTCACTGATCATAATTCTGACACACACACTTTACCATCACTTCACTGATCATAATTCTGACACACACTTTACCATCACTTCACTGATCATAATTCTGACACACACTTTACCATCACTTCACTGATCATAATTCTGACACACACTTTACCATCACTTCACTGATCATAATTCTGACACACACTTTACCATCACTTCACTGATCATAATTCTGACACACACTTTACCATCACTTCACTGATCATAATTCTGACACACACTTTACCATCACTTCACTGATCATAATTCTGACACACACTTTACCATCACTTCACTGATCATAATTCTGACACACACTTTACCATCACTTCACTGATCATAATTCTGACACACACTTTACCATCACTTCACTGATCATAATTCTGACACACACTTTACCATCACTTCACTGATCATAATTCTGACACACACTTTACCATCACTTCACTGATCATAATTCTGACACACACTTTACCATCACTTCACTGATCATAATTCTGACACACACTTTACCATCACTTCACTGATCATAATTCTGACACACACTTTACCATCACTTCACTGATCATAATTCTGACACACACTTTACCATCACTTCACTTATCATAATTCTGACACACACTTTACCATCACTTCACTGATCATAATTCTGACACACACTTTACCATCACTTCACTGATCATAATTCTGACACACACTTTACCATCACTTCACTGATCATAATTCTGACACACACTTTACCATCACTTCACTGATCATAATTCTGACACACACTTTACCATCACTTCACTGATCATAATTCTGACACACACTTTACCATCACTTCACTGATCATAATTCTGACACACACTTTACCATCACTTCACTGATCATAATTCTGACACACACTTTACCATCACTTCACTGATCATAATTCTGACACACACTTTACCATCACTTCACTGATCATAATTCTGACACACACTTTACCATCACTTCACTGATCATAATTCTGACACACACTTTACCATCACTTCACTGATCATAATTCTGACACACACTTTACCATCACTTCACTGATCATAATTCTGACACACACTTTACCATCACTTCACTGATCATAATTCTGACACACACTTTACCATCACTTCACTGATCATAATTCTGACACACACTTTACCATCACTTCACTGATCATAATTCTGACACACACTTTACCATCACTTCACTGATCATAATTCTGACACACACTTTACCATCACTTCACTGATCATAATTCTGACACACACTTTACCATCACTTCACTGATCATAATTCTGACACACACTTTACCATCACTTCACTGATCATAATTCTGACACACACTTTACCATCACTTCACTGATCATAATTCTGACACACACTTTACCATCACTTCACTGATCATAATTCTGACACACACTTTACCATCACTTCACTGATCATAATTCTGACACACATTTTACCATCACTTCACTGATCATAATTCTGACACACACTTTACCATCACTTCACTGATCATAATTCTGACACACACTTTACCATCACTTCACTGATCATAATTCTGACACACACTTTACCATCACTTCACTGATCATAATTCTGACACACACTTTACCATCACTTCACTGATCATAATTCTGACACACACTTTACCATCACTTCACTGATCATAATTCTGACACACACTTTACCATCACTTCACTGATCATAATTCTGACACACACTTTACCATCACTTCACTGATCATAATTCTGACACACACTTTACCATCACTTCACTGATCATAATTCTGACACACACTTTACCATCACTTCACTGATCATAATTCTGACACACACTTTACCATCACTTCACTGATCATAATTCTGACACACACTTTACCATCACTTCACTGATCATAATTCTGACACACACTTTACCATCACTTCACTGATCATAATTCTGACACACACTTTACCATCACTTCACTGATCATAATTCTGACACACATTTTACCATCACTTCACTGATCATAATTCTGACACACACTTTACCATCACTTCACTGATCATAATTCTGACACACACTTTACCATCACTTCACTGATCATAATTCTGACACACACTTTACCATCACTTCACTGATCATAATTCTGACACACACTTTACCATCACTTCACTGATCATAATTCTGACACACACTTTTACCATCACTTCACTGATCATAATTCTGACACACACTTTACCATCACTTCACTGATCATAATTCTGACTCACACTTTACCATCACTTCACTGATCATAATTCTGACACACACTTTACCATCACTTCACTGATCATAATTCTGACACACACTTTACCATCACTTCACTGATCATAATTCTGACACACACTTTACCATCACTTCACTGATCATAATTCTGACACACACTTTACCATCACTTCACTGATCATAATTCTGACACACACTTTACCATCACTTCACTGATCATAATTCTGACACACACTTTACCATCACTTCACTGATCATAATTCTGACACACACTTTTACCATCACTTCACTGATCATAATTCTGACACACACTTTACCATCACTTCACTGATCATAATTCTGACACACACTTTACCATCACTTCACTGATCATAATTCTGACCCACACACTTTTACCATCACTTCACTGATCATAATTCTGACACACACTTTACCATCACTTCACTGATCATAATTCTGACACACACTTTACCATCACTTCACTGATCATAATTCTGACACACACTTTACCATCACTTCACTGATCATAATTCTGACACACACTTTACCATCACTTCACTGATCATAATTCTGACACACACTTTACCATCACTTCACTGATCATAATTCTGACACACACTTTACCATCACTTCACTGATCATAATTCTGACACACACTTTACCATCACTTCACTGATCATAATTCTGACACACACTTTACCATCACTTCACTGATCATAATTCTGACACACACTTTACCATCACTTCACTGATCATAATTCTGACACACACTTTACCATCACTTCACTGATCATAATTCTGACACACACTTTACCATCACTTCACTGATCATAATTCTGACACACACTTTACCATCACTTCACTGATCATAATTCTGACACACACTTTACCATCACTTCACTGATCATAATTCTGACACACACTTTACCATCACTTCACTGATCATAAGTCTGCCACACACTTTACCATCACTTCACGGATCATAATTCTGACACACACTTTACCATCACTTCACTGATCATAATTCTGACACACACTTTACCATCACTTCACTGATCATAATTCTGACACACACTTTACCATCACTTCACTGATCATAATTCTGACACACTTTACCATCACTTCACTGATCATAATTCTGACACACACTTTACCATCACTTCACTGATCATAATTCTGACTCACACTTTACCATCACTTCACTGATCATAATTCTGACACACACTTTACCATCACTTCACTGATCATAATTCTGACCCACACTTTACCATCACTTCACTGATCATAATTCTGACACACACTTTACCATCACTTCACTGATCATAATTCTGACACACACTTTACCATCACTTCACTGATCATAATTCTGACACACACTTACCAATCACCTTCACCTGATCCACACCTGACCACACACCCACCAATCACTTCCACCTCATCCCACCCTGGACAACGACCATCCAACTCAATTGATCATAATTCTCACACCACTTTACCATCACTTCACTGATCATAATGACCACACTACCAATCACCTTCACCCTGGATCATAATTCTGACACCACACTACCAATCACTTTCCAATCATTCATAAATTCTGACACACACTTTACCATCACCTTCCTTGATCATAATGACACACACTTTACTCATTCACCTTCACTGGATCATAATTCTGACCACACACTACCAATCACCTTCACTGATCATAATTCTGACACCACATCCTTTACCAATCATTCCACCCTGATCCTAATGGACACACACTTTACATCACCTTCAACTGATCATTACTCTGACACAACACTTTACCATCACCCTCACTCATCCTAATTCCTGACCCACACACTTTACCATCACTTCACTGATCCCACCTTGACACACTTTTACCATCACTTCCTTGATCCTAATGGCACTTTTACCAATCACTTCCCTGGATCATAATTTCACACACTTTACCATCACTTCACTAAGATTCATAATAACTGACACACACTTCCTACTAATCACCTTCACCTGATCATAACTTGACACACACTACCATCACTTCACTGATCATAATTGACACACACTTTTACCATTCACTTCTGATCATAACTTCTGACACACACTTTACCATCACTTCAAGTCCATCATTAATTCTTGACACACACTCTTCTTACCAATCACCTTCACTGATCATAAATTCTGACACACACTTTACCATCACCTTCCAATTTGATTCCTAATTCCTGACACACACTTTACCATCACCACCTGGATCATAATGACAATAACCCAACTTTACCATCACCTTCACTGATCCTAATTCTGACACTTTACCATCCCACTTCCCTGATCATAATAACTGACACACACCCTTTACCATCACTTCACCAATCATAATTCTGACACACTTTACCATCACTTCCTGATCATAATTCTGACACACACTTTACCATCACTTCTGGATCATAATTTGACACCACACTTTACCACCTCCACCTTCACCTGATCCCAATTCTGACACACACTTCTTGCCACCATCACTTTTCCCTGATCATAATTCTGACACCACACTTTACCATCCACTTCCTTGATTCATACCTCCTGACACCACACTATCAATCACTTCACTGATCATAATTCTGACACACACTTAACCATTCACTTCCTGATCATAATTCCTGACAACACACTTTTACCATCACTTCCTGATCCCATCCCTCTTGACACACTTCACCAATCACTTCCACCTTGATCCCAATTCTGACACACTTTAACCATCACTCATCATATCCTGACACACACCCTTTACCATCACTTCACTGATCCCAAATTGACACACACTTTCCACCATTCACTTCCTTGATCCATAATTCCTTGACCTAACCACACCCACCATCACTTCACTGACCCCAAATTCCTGAACACACTTTACCATCACTTCCTGATCAATAATTCTCTGATACCAATATCCTACCATCACTTTCCTGATCATAATTCTGACACACACTTCTTACCATCACTTCTGATTCATAATCCTGACACACACTTTAACATCACTTCACTGGATCCTAATTTGACACACTTTACCATCCACTGATCATAATTCTGACACACTTACCATCACTTCATTGGATCATAATTCTGACACCTTTTAACCATCACTTAATGATCATAATGACACACTTTACCATCACTTTACTGGATCATAATTCCTGACATAACTTCACCCTATCAATCACTTTTCCTTACTTCATCATAATTCCTGACAACACTACCACCATACTGGATCATAATTCTGACACACTTCACCATCACTTTCTTACTGATCATAATTCCGATTAATAATACCATCGCTTCACTGGATCATAATTTGACACACACTTTACCATCACTTTTACTGGATCATAATTTGACACACACTTTCCACCATCACTCTCCTGATCATAATTCTGACAATAACACCACCATCACTTCACGGATCATAATCTCCCACACACACCCACCATCACTTCTGATCATTCTGACACACACTTTACCATCCACTTGATCATAATTCTGACACACACTTTACCATCACTTACTGATCATAATTGACATTGCCAACCTACATCACTTTCACTGATAATAATTTGACACACTTTACCATCACTTCATTGATCCCAATAATTCTGACACCACACCTACATCACCTTCCCTGGATCATAATTTATGACACACACTTTTACCATCACTTCCTGATCTAATTCTGACACACACTTTACCATCACTCACTGGATCCCAATTCTGACACACACCTAATATCACTTAAGTTCCATCATTATTCTTTGACACACACTTTACCATCACCACTGGATCATAATCCTGACCACACACTACTAATCACACACTGATCATAATCTGACAATAATACTCACCATCATTCACTGATCATAATTTGACACTTTACCATCACTCACTGATCATAATTCTGACAACACACCACTCATCACTCTTGATCATAATTCTGACACACACTTACCATCACTTCTGATCATAATTCTGACACACACTACCAATCACCTTCACTTGGATTCTGTATTCTTGACATTAACACTTTACCATCACTTTCTGATCATAATTCTGACACACACTTTACCATCACTTTTTCCTGATCATAATTCTGACACACTTTAATATCACTACTGATCAATTACCCTGACATTAATACCAACATTTTATTCATCATAATTCTGACACACTTTACCACTTTACTGATCATAATTCTGACACACTTTACCATCACTACTGATCATAATTTGACACACTTTACCATCACTTTACTGATCATAATTTCTCCACACACTTTACCATCACTTTCCTCATTCATATAATTCTGACACACACTTTACCATCACTTCCTGATCATAATTCCACAACACCACTAATTACTTCACTGGATCATAATGACACACACTTTACCATCACTTCCGATCATAATTCTGACACACACTTTACCATCACTTCTTGGATCCCACCTGACACACACTACCATCACTTCCACTTGATCCCACCCTGACACACTTTACCATCACTTCTGGATCATAATTCTGACACCACTCATCACTTCCTGATCATAATTCTGACAATTAATAATACATTCACTTCATTCACTTCATATCCTGACACACACTACCTACATGGATCATAATGACATTAATACCATCACTTCAATTGATATAATCCTTGACACACTTTACCATCACTTCACTGATCATACCCACACACTTACCATCACTTCTGATCATAATTCTGACAATAATAATTCACCATTCCACTCACTGATCATAATTCTGACACACACACTTCACTGATCATAATCCATTAACACACTACTTCATCACTCACTGATCATACTGACACACTTTACCATCACTTCACTGATCCTCACTTGACAATACACTTACCATCATTCACTGATCCTAATTCTGACACACTTTAACCATCACTTCTGATCATAATTTCACACACACTCCCTACTTCCATCACTTCACCTCATCATAATAACGACACACACTTACATCACTTCACTGGATCATAATGACACACACTTTACCATCAACTTCACTGATCATAATTCTGACACACACTTTACCATCACTTCCCGATCATACCCTGACACACACTTTACCATCACCAAGTGATCATAATTCTGACAACACACCCACCATCACTTCCCACTGGATCATACCCTGACACACACTACCTCACTACTGATCAAATTCTGACACAACACTTACCATCATTCACTGATCACACTTGACACACTTTACCACTACTGGGATCTAATTGACACACACTAACCATCACTTCTGATCATAATTCTGACACACACTTTACCATCACACTATCATACTGACACACACTACACTCATGGATCATAATTCTGACACACACTTACATCACTTCCTGATCATAATTGACACACACTTTACCATCACTTCACTGATCCTACTGACACACACTTTTTACCATCATCCCCTGATCATAATGACACACACTTTAATACTCACTTAATTGATCCATATTTCTGACAACACACACTTACATCACCACCGATCATAATCTGACACACACTCACTTATCACTTCTCCATCATATTCTTCTGACACACTTACCATCACTGGATCATAATTCTGACACACTTCCCACTCCATCACTTCCACTGGATCCTAATTCTGACCACACTCCCACCAATCACTCTTCTGATCCTAATTCTGACACACACTTTACCATCACTTCACTGGATCTAATCTGACACACACTCTATCACTTCCTGATCATAATTAATGACACACACTACCATCACTTCTGACCCTAATTCTGACACACACTTTCATCACTTCTGATCATAATTCTGACACACACTTTACCTCATCACTTCTGAACACAATTTCCAATATTACACACTTACCATCACTCCTGATGGATAATCTGACACACACTTTACCATCACTTCACTGATCCTAATCACACACTTTACCATTCACTACTGGATCATTATATTCTTTGGACACTACATCACTTACTGATCATAATTCTGACACAACACTATCACTTTTAATGGATCATAATTCTGACACACTTACCATCACTTCCTTTACTGATCATAATTCTGACATACTTCTTTTACTTCAATCACTCTTTACTGGATCATAATTCTGACACACACCACCATTCACTTAATTGATCATACCTGACACACCTTTACCATCACTTACCTTGATCATAATTCTGACACACAATTTTACCATTCACTTCCCTGATCATAATTTGACACACACTTTACCAACACTTCACTGATCATAATTCTGACACACACTTCTTTACCATCCACTCGATCATAACTCCTTGACACACACACTCTTACCATCACTTCCTGATCCCAACTTCCTGACACACACACTCCTACCATCACTTCCACTTGGATCATAATTCTGACACACTTCTTTACTCATCACTCTGATTCATAATTCTGACACACACTACCACTTAATTGGATCATAATTCTGACACACTTAACCATCACTCACTGATCATAATTCTGACACACACTTTACCATCACTTCCTGGATCATAATTCTGACACACTTCTTTACCATCACTTCTGATTCCTAATTCTGACAATAATTTTACCATCATCAACTGATCATAACACTGACACACTTTTACTCAATCACTTCTGATTCATAATTCTGACACACACCTACCAATCAACTTCCCTTGACTGGCAATTCTGACAATAATACCTCTTTACCATCACTTCTACTGATCCCATTATCTGACACACAACTACTTCATCACTTCTCTGATCATAATTCCTGACAATAATACTACCATCAACTTCACTGATCCCAATTCTGACACACACTACCATCACTTCCAGTGGATCATAATTCTGACACACACTTTACTTCCATCACTTCAGGATTCCATAATTCTGACACACCCACTTTGACCATCACTTCACTGATCATAATGACACACACTACCATCACTTTCACTGATCATAATTCTGATACACTTTAGTTTCCATCACTTCACTGATCATAATTCTGACACACTTTACCATCACTTCACCTGATCATAATTCTGACACACACTTTACCATCACTTCACTGGATCCATAATTCCTGACACACACTTTACCATCACTACTTGGATCATTAACACCTGACACACTTCAATATCAACTACTGATCATAATTCTGACAACACCTTTACCATCCACTTCCACCTGATCATAATCCTTGACACACCTTAATTTTTCATCACACCGATCATAATTGATACACACCACCTACTTCACCTGATCATAATTCTGACACACACTTTACCACTTCACCCCGATCATAATGACACACACTTTAATATCACTTCACTGGATCCCATAATCCTGATACACACACTTTACCAATCACTTCACTGATTCATACCTGACACACTCACCATTCAACTTCCGATCATACTCCTGACACACACTTTTACCATCACTTTCACTGATCCTAATTGAACACACACACACTTTACCATCACTTTCACTGGATCATAATTCTGACACACACTTACCATCACTTTCACTGATCATAATCTTGACACACTCTTACCATCACTCCTACTGATCATAATTCTGACACACTCTTAATTATCCACTCTCACTTGACTATAATGACACACTTTACTCATCAACTTCTTACTGATCATACACCATACACCCTTTACTCACTTTACTGATCATAATTCTGACATTCACTCTTACCATCACTCTTGATCATAATTCTGACACACACTTTAACCATCACTTCCTTCCTTGATCATAATTCTGGACACACACTCTTACCAACACTTCTCTGATCCATAATTCTGACACACTACCATCACTTCCTGATCATAATTCTGACACACACTTTACCAATTCACTTCCCTGATCATAATTCTGACACACACTTTACCATCACTTCCCTGAATTCTAATGACACTTTTACTATCATTTCCACTGGATCATAATGACACACTACCATCACTTCTGATCCATAATTCTGACACACTTTACCAATCAACTTCTGATCATAATGACACACACTTTAATTCATCACTGATCCATAATTCTGACACACACTTTACCATCACTTCTGGATCATAATTCTGACACACACTTTTTACCTATCACTTCCCTGATCCATAATTCTGACACACACTTTACCATCACTTTCACCTGATCATAATTTGACACACTTTACCATCACTTACTGATTCATAATTGTGACACTACCATCAACTTTGCATTGATCATAATGACATTAATTTACCTATCACTTCCTACTGATCCATAATTCTGACACACTTATAATCACTTTTACCTGATCATAATTCTTGACACACACTTGGATCATCAACTTACTGATCATAATTCTGACACACTTTACCATCATTTCTTCCCAGATCATAATGACACACACTTTACTCATCACTTCCTCTTGATCATAATTCCTGACACACACTTTTACCACTTCACTGGATTCATAATCTGGACACACACTCCTTTACCATCACTTCCTGATCATAATCCTTGACACACACTTTCACCATCACTCTGATTCCCCAATTCTGACACACACTTTACTTCATCAACTTCAATTGATCCTAATTTCTGGACACACACTTACCATCATTTCCTGATTCATAATCCTGACACACTACCATCAACTCTTCCCTGATCACACTCTTGACACACACTTACCATCACTTCTTCCTGGATCATAATTCTGACACACACTTTACCATCACTTCACTGATCCATAATTCTGACACACACACTTTTCACTCCATCACTTCCACTGATCATAATGAATTACCATAAGGAATTCATCACTTCCAGTGATCATAATTTGGATAATACACTACCATCACTTTCACTGATCATAATTCTGGACATCACTTTACCATCCACTTCACTGATGATAATCCTGATACACACTTTACCATCACTTCACTGGATCAATAATCTGACACACTTTACCATCACTCTTCTGATCATAATTCTGACACACACTTTACCATCACTTCTGATTCATAATTTCCTGACACTACTTAATACCATCACTTCCTGATCCTAATTCTGTTCACACACTCTACCATCACTTCACTTGATCATTAATTCTGACACAATACCATCACTTCCTTGATCATAATGACACACACTTACCATCACTTCCTTGATCATAATTCTTGACACACTTTTACTTATCATTTTTATTGATTGGCAATTTGACATACTTAATATACTACATCATAGCAACACTTCACATCACTCATTTATGCAGTACTCTAATACTCTAATTACATATATAGAATTACTCACTCTTAGGATCATAATGACACACACTTTTTACCATTCACTTCACTTGATTCATAATTCTGACACACTACCATCACTTATTGATCATTAATTCTTGGACACACACTTCACCATCACTTCCTTGGATCATAATTCTGACACACACTTTACCATTCACTTCAATTGATCCCATCTGGACAATACACTTTTAACCACTCCATTGATCATAATTTGACACACACACTACCATCACTTTTTACTGATCATAATTCTGACACACTTTACTTCCATCACTTTACTGATCATAATGGACACACTACCATCAACTTCTTCCTTACTGATCATAATTCTTGACACCACTACCATCACCTACTGATCATAATTCTGACACACTTCTTTACCATCACTTACCTGGATCATAATCCCTGACACTTTTACTACCTACTTCTGATCATACCTGACACACACTACCATCACCTTCCTGATCCATAATTCTTCCCTGACACACACTTACCATCACTTCACTGATCATAATTGACACACACTTGACCATCACTTCCTTGATCACCACTCCTGATTAATACACTTACCATCAACTTCTGATCCCACTCCTCTGACTTCACCACTACCATCATTCACTGATCCTAATTCTGACACACAACTTACCACTACTTCTGATCATACCTCTTGACCACACACTACAATCACTTCCTGATCATAATTCCCTGACACACACTTTACTCCATCACTTCACTTGATCATAATTTGACACACACTTTACTCCATCACTTCACTGGATCCATAATTCTGACATTACACTTTACCATCACTCAGTGATCCATAATCTGACATTTTACCATTCACTTCAGTGATCATAATTCCTGACACACACTTTTACCATCATCACCTGATCCATAATTTGACACACTTACCATCACCACTGATCATAATTCCTGATACACACTTTTACCATTCACTTCATTGGATCATAATTCTGACACACTTTTACCATCACTTCCTGATCATAATTCTGACACACACTTCTTTACCATCACTTCCTTCCTGATCATAATTCTGACACACACTTTACCATCCACTTCACTGATTCATAATTCCCTGGACACACACTTTTACCATCACTTCCCTGATCACAAATTCTTGACACACTTTACTACCATCACTTCCCTGATTCCCAATTCTGACTCACACTCACCATCACTCAACTGATCCCACTCCCAGACACTTTCACCACTTCACTACTCCCTGGATCATAATTCTGACACACACTCCACCAATCACTCCTGATTCATAATTCTGACACACACTAACATCAACTCTTCTGATCATAATTCTGACACACTTTACCATCACTTCACTGATCCCACCTCTGACACACACTACCAATTCACTTCCAGTGATCATAATTCTGACACACTACCTATCACTTCCCAGTGGATCATAATTGACACACACTTTACCATCCACTTCACTGATCATAATTCCTGACACACACACTACTATCACTAATTGATCATAATTCTGATACACACTTTACCATCACTTCACTGATCCATAATTCTGACACACTTTACCATCACTTCCCTGATCATAATTTGACACACACTTACCATCACCTTCACTGATCCACTAATGACACACACTTCTTTACTCCATCACTTTTACTGGATCATAATTCTGACACACACTTACCATCACTACTGATTCATAATTCTTGACACACTTTACTATTCACTTTTCATTGATCATTAATGACACACTACCATCACTCCTCCGATCATAATCTCCTTGACACACACCTCACTATCACTTCTGATCATACCTGACACACTTACCATCACTCACTGATCCTAATTCTGATTAATAATTTCTACCATCTCACTTCACTGGATCATAATTCTGACACACTTTACCATCACTCCACTGATCCCCAATTGACACACACTTTACCCATCACTTCTCTGATCATAATACTGACACACTTACCATCACTTCACTAACTCACCTGACACACAATTTAACATCACTTCTGATCATAACTCTGACACACTTACCATCACTTCCTGATCACAATTCTGACACACACCCTTACCATCACTCACTGATCCCCACCCTGACAGAACACACTTTACTCATCACTGGACTTCCACCTGACACACTTACTCACCACTTCGATTCATAATTCTGACACACACTTTTTACCATCACTTCACTGATCATAATTGGCACACACTTTACCATCACTTGACTTCATAATTCTGACACACACTTACCATCACTTCCTGATCATAACTTATTAATAATACTTTACCATCACTCAATTGATCCCAATTGACATACTTTTACCATCACTCTTGACTCATAAACTGACAATAACACTCTTTTACCATCACTTCACTGATCATAATTCTGACACTTTACCATCACTTCACTGATCATAATTCTGACACACACTTACCATCACTTCACTGATCATAATTCTTGACACACCTTTTACTACTACTTCACTGATCATAATTCTGACACACACTTGGTTTACTATCACTTCACCTGATCATAATTCTGACACACACTTTACCATCACTTCCTGATCATAATTTCACACACACTTTACCATCACTGATCATAATTCTTGACACACACTACCATCATCAATTCATTGATCCCCAATTCTGATAATAATAATTTACCATCACTTCACTGATCATAATTCCTGAACACACACTTTACCATCACTTTACTGATCATAATGACACACCTTTAATATCAACTTTACTGATCATAATACACACTTTACCATCAATTTTACTGATCATAATGACACACTTCTTACCATCAATTTCTTATCAATCATAATTCCACACTTTTACCATCACTTTACTTGATTCATAATTCTGAATAACAACTTAATATCAACTTCCTGACTTCATAATGATCAGCTACAACTTTACCATCACTTCCTTGAATCAATAATTTTTGACACACTACCATCACTTAACTGATCATAATTCTGACACACACTTACCATCACTTCCTGATCCATAATGACACAATAATTTTACCATTCACTTCGATCCTAATTCTGACACAACACTTTACCATCACTTCACTGGGATCATAATTCTGACACACTTCATCACTTCCCTGGATCCATAATTCTGACACACACTTTACCATTCCACTTGATCATAATTCTGACACACACCCTTTACCAATTCACTTTACTGATTCATAATTCTGACACACTACCATCACTTCTATGATCATAATTCTGACACACTTTACCATCACTTCAGTGATCCTAATTCTGACACACACATACCATCAACTTCAGCGGATCAGAATGACACACACTTTACCATCACTTCACTGATCATAATTCTGACACACCTTTACTCATCACTTCACTGATCATAATTCCTGACACTACTATCAATTCACTGATCACAATTCTGATACACTTTACCATCACTTCACTGATCACACTCCTGAACACCACTACCATCACTTCCTTGATCATAATTCTGACACACTTTTTACCAATCACTTCCAACTCTGATCCTAATTCTGACAACACACTTTACCATCACTTTTACTGATCACAATTCTGACACACACTACCATCACTTTACTGATCATAATTCTGACACTTTACTTACCATCACTACTTGGATCACAATAATGACACACTTTACCATCACTTCAGTGGATCCATTAATGACACTTTACCCTATCATCCACTGATCCCATAATGACACACACTTTACCAATCACTTCACTGATCATAATTCTGACACACACTTCTTACCATCACTTCACCTGATCATAATGATAATTCTTTACCAATTCACTTGATCATAATTCCGAGCAATTTTCACCATCACTTCACCTGATCCTAATTCTGATACACACTCTTTACTATCATTTATGACTATAATTCTGACCACTCTTTTACCAATTTCACTCTTTAATTGATCATAATTCTGACACTTTACTTTACCATCCACTGCCAGATCATAATTCTGACACGCACTTTACCATCACTTTACTGATCATAATTCTGGACACCACTTTGCCGTACCTTTACTCATCATAGATTTCTGACACACTACCATCAACTTTACTGATCATAATTCTGACACTTTACCTACCATCCACTTTACTGATCATAATTCTGACACACACTTTACCAGCACTTTACCGCGATCATAATTCTGTACACACTTTACCATCACTTTACCCTGATCATAATTCTGACACACACTTTACCATCCGTTTCCTGCTCATAATTCTGACACACACTTTACCATCCTTTCGCAGGTCATAATTCTTGACACACACTTTACCATCCACTTTCACTGGATCCTGAATTCTGACACACACTTTTACCATCACCTTTCACTGATCATAATTCAGCACACACACTTTACCATCACTTCCAGTGATCATAATTCTTGACCTACTTTACCTTTATCACTTACACTGATCATAATTCGACACACACACTGCCACTTCCACTTCCTGATCCACAAATTCTGACACACACTTTACCTATCACTTCACTGATTCATAATTCTGACGCACTTTACCATGCTTCCTGATCATGAATTCAGCCTTGCTTTTTACCATCGATTCGCCTGAATTCCTGAATTCCCCAGCACACTTTACCAATCCACGCCTGATCATAATTCAGCACACACTTTACCATCACTTCACCTGATCATAATTCTGACACGCTACCATCCCGCCCTGATCACCAATTCTGACACACTTTACCAATCTTCACGATCCTAATTCTGACACACTTTGCCATCACTTTGCCAGTCCTTAATTCATTTACCATTCCATATACACAGTCATAATTGCTGGCCACTTCTACATCGCACAATGATCCATCCAATTCTTGGCTTTTACTTCCATCCTTTACTGATTCATGAATTCTGACACACTTTACCATCACTTTACCTGATCATAATTCTGTACACACTTTGCCTTTATCCACTTCCACTTTACTGATCATAATTCAGACACACACTTTCACCATCACTTTGCCCTGATCATAAGTTCTGGACACACACTTTACCATCGCTTCAACTGATCATGAATTCTGTACACCCTTTTGCCATCACTTTGCCTGGATCATTAAGTTCTGACAGCGCACTTTACCGTCCACTTCCACCTGATCATAAGTTCTGACACACATACCATCCACTTCACTGATCCATAATTCTGGACACACACTTTACCATCCACTTCACCTGATCGTAATTCCCAGCACACACACCACCATCACTTCACCTGATCGCATAATTCTGACACACACTTTGACCAGCCAGCCCTGATCATAATTCAGGCACACACTTTACCAATCACCTTCACACAGTAATAATTCTGACACACACTTTACCATCACTTCACCCTGATCTAATAATTCTGACCACACACCTTTACCATCACTTAACCTTGATCATAATTACCTGACACACACCTTTACCATCACTTCTGATCATAATTCTGACACACACTTTGCCATCCACTTACACTGATCCTGAATTCTGACACACACTTTTACCATCACTTTGATGATCATAATTCTTAGCCTGACACTTTACCATCAGCTTACCCTCATCAATTCTGACACACACTTTACCATCATCCTTCGCACTAGTCATAATTGACACACACTTTCATCCATCTTCACTGATCACTGAATTACTGACACACACTACCATCCAGCACGCCTGATCACGTAATTCACACACACTTGCCATCACTTCCTCATCATAATTGCTGGACCACACACTTTACCATCAGCACACCTGATCATAATTCCTGACACGCCACATCATCCTTCACTGATCCGCCAATTCTGACACACACTTTGCCATCACCTTTGGTGATCCATAGTTGTTACCTTTGCCATCTGCGCTGATTAGTCATAATTCTGACCTACACTTTGCACCATCACTTCACTGATCATAATTCTGACACACACTTTACCATCACCCTTCACTGATCATTCGAATTCAGGCACACACTTTATCCAGCCCTTACACTGATCATAATTCTGACACACACTTTACCATCGCCTGATCCCGTAATTCGGCACACCACTTTGCCATCACTTCCCACAAGTTCATGAATTCTGGCCTACCACTGCACCATTCGGCTGGCAGTCTAATTCCCCAATTACACGCTACCATCACCTTTTACGATCCACGTTCGACACACGCTTTGCCATTCACTGCAGTCCATAATTCTGACACACTTTACTGGCCATCACTTTCACTGATCATAATTCTTGACACCGCCATCACTTTGCAGTCCATAATTCCTGTTACACTTTAACCATCAACTTTTACTGATCATAATTCTGACACACTTTTACACCATTCACTTCGCACAGGTCATAATTCCTGACACACTACCATCCTTTACCTTCACTCATGAATTCTGACCATTTTGCACTTTACCATCACTTCACCTGATCCATAATTCCTGACACTTTACCACTACCACTTCCCACTTCGCAGTCATAAGTTCTGACACACACTTTACCATCACCTTCCACTGAATCATAATTCTGACACACACTACCATCCACCTGATTGCACTGCATACTCAATCCTTCCCACCTGATCTCACATTGCACTTTACCATCACTTCAACTGATCCATAATTCTGACTCACTTTACCATGCACCTTCATCCATGAATTCTGACATACACGTTTTCATCAACTTCCCTGATCCTTAATTCCACTTACATTTGTCTGCCAGTCATAAATTCACCTGACACACTTTACCTATTCACCTTCGCGATTCATAATTCTGACACACACCTTTACCATCACTTCACTGATCCATAATTCTGACACCACTTTACCATCACTTCCAGTGATCATAATTCCTATTTCCACTTTACCACATCACCTAGTCCCCACTTCACTGATTCATAATTTGCTTTGTGTCACCTGATCACAGTTCTGACACACCTCCACTTCACCTGATCATAATTCTGACACACGTACCACCATCACTTCGCAGTTCTAATTCGACACACACTTTACATCCACTTACTGATGCATAATTCTGACGCACCCCCGCTACATTCCACTACTGATCATAATTCTGACACACACTTTACCATCACTTCAGTGATCATAAGTTCTGACACACCTTTACCATCACTTGCGTGATCATAATTCCACGGCGCCTACATCACTTTGCAGTCAATATTTCCTGAACCGCACTTTACATCACTACCAGTCATAATTCTGACGCACACTTTACCATCAGCTGATTCATGATTCCTGACAACATAGTTACAGCACTTCTGATCTAATTCGACCACCACTTTACGTCAGCGCGATCATAATTCTGACACGCTGCATTCAGCACAAGTCACCATCCACTACTTGGCCCATCATACTGATCAATAATTCTGACGCACACTTTACCATCTTGCTGCACAGTCATAATCCTGGACTTGCTGCGCTGCCATCGTCGGCTGTCATAATTCTGCCAGCTCACTTCACCATCACTTCACTAAGATCATAATTCTGACACACACTTACCATCACTTCAACTGATCATAATTCTGAACACACATACCATCGCGCTGATCCTATTCCATCCTAACGGCTTTACCATCACCTCAATTCTGATTCACATTCTTGTACCAATACCATCACTTCGCTGATCATCGAATTCTGACGCACTTTGCCCATGGCTGATTCATATGAGATCCCGTATTCTGACTGCATTCACTTTACTAGTCATAATTCTGTACACCTGCCATCACTTCTGATCACCATTCACTACCATCTTTACATCACTGAGTCGATCATAATTCTGACACACCGCTGCCATACAATTCGCCGCTTGATCATAATTCTGGCTGACTACATCACTTCACGATCATATTCTGAACGGCACTTTGATACATCACCTTCTGTCATAATTCTGACACACTACTGCATCACTTCACTGATCATAATTCTGGCCTGGAAAAACTTTTACCATCCTTCACTGATCCTAAATCAGCGCACATGATCATAATTCTGACACACACTTTACCATCACTTCACTGATCATAATTCTGACACACACTTTACCATCACTTCACTGATCATAATTCTGACACACACTTTACCATCACTTCACTGATCATAATTCTGACACACACTTTACCATCACTTCACTGATCATAATTCTGACACACACTTTACCATTACCATCACTTCACTGATCATAATTCTGACACACACTTTACCATCACTTCACTGATCATAATTCTGACACACACTTTACCATCACTTCACTGATCATAATTCTGACACACACTTTACCATCACTTCACTGATCATAATTCTGACACACACTTTACCATCACTTCACTGATCATAATTCTGACACACACTTTACCATCACTTTACTGATCATAATTCTGACACACACTTTACCATCACTTACTGATCATAATTCTGACACACACTTTACCATCACTTTACTGATCATAATTCTGACACACACTTTACCATCACTTTACTGATCATAATTCTGACACACACTTTACCATCACTTTCACTGATCATAATTCTGACACACACTTTACCATCACTTTACTGATCATAATTCTGACACACACTTTACCATCACTTCACTGATCATAATTCTGACACACACTTTACCATCACTTCACTGATCATAATTCTGACACACACTTTACCATCACTTCCCTGATCATAATTCTGACACACACTTTACCATCACTTCCCTGATCATAATTCTGACACACACTTTACCATCACTTTACTGATCATAATTCTGACACACACTTTACCATCACTTCACTGATCATAATTCTGACACACACTTTACCATCACTTCACTGATCATAATTCTGACACACACTTTACCATCACTTCCCTGATCATAATTCTGACACACACTTTACCATCACTTCCCTGATCATAATTCTGACACACACTTTACCATCACTTCACTGATCATAATTCTGACACACACTTTACCATCACTTCACTGATCATAATTCTGACACACACTTTACCATCACTTCCCTGATCATAATTCTGACACACACTTTACCATCACTTCACTGATCATAATTCTGACACACACTTTACCATCACTTCCCTGATCATAATTCTGACACACACTTTACCATCACTTCACTGAATTCACACACTTTACCATCACTTCACTGATCATAATTCTGACACACACTTTACCATCACTTCCCTGATCATAATTCTGACACACACTTTACCATCACTTCCCTGATCATAATTCTGACACACACTTTACCATCACTTCACTGATCCTAATTCTGACACACACTTTACCATCACTTTACTGATCATAATTCTGACACACACTTTACCATCACTTTACTGATCATAATTCTGACACACTTTACCATCACTTTACTGATCATAATTCTGACACACTTTACCATCACTTTACTGATCATAATTCTGACACACTTTACCATCACTTTACTGATCATAATTCTGACACACTTTACCATCACTTTACTGATCATAATTCTGACACACTTTACCATCACTTCCCTGATCATAATTCTGACACACACTTTACCATCACTTCCCTGATCATAATTCTGACACACACTTTACCATCACTTCACTGATCATAATTCTGACACACACTTTACCATCACTTCCCTGATCATAATTCTGACACACACTTTACCATCACTTCCCTGATAATTCTGACACACACTTTACCATCACTTCACTGATCATAATTCTGACACACACTTTACCATCATCATAATTCTGACACACACTTTACCATCACTTCACTGATCATAATTCTGACACACACTTTACCATCACTTCACTGATCATAATTCTGACACACACTTTACCATCACTTCACTGATCATAATTCTGACACACACTTTACCATCACTTCACTGATCATAATTCTGACACACACTTTACCATCACTTCACTGATCATAATTCTGACACACACTTTACCATCACTTCACTGATCATAATTCTGACACACACTTTACCATCACTTCACTGATCATAATTCTGACACACACTTTACCATCACTTCACTGATCATAATTCTGACACACACTTTACCATCACTTCACTGATCATAATTCTGACACACACTTTACCATCACTTCACTGATCATAATTCTGACACACACTTTACCATCACTTCACTGATCATAATTCTGACACACACTTTACCATCACTTCACTGATCATAATTCTGACACACACTTTACCATCACTTCACTGATCATAATTCTGACACACACTTTACCATCACTTCACTGATCATAATTCTGACACACACTTTACCATCACTTCACTGATCATAATTCTGACACACACTTTACCATCACTTCACTGATCATAATTCTGACACACACTTTACCATCACTTCACTGATCATAATTCTGACACACACTTTACCATCACTTCACTGATCATAATTCTGACACACACTTTACCATCACTTCACTGATCATAATTCTGACACACACTTTACCATCACTTCACTGATCATAATTCTGACACACACTTTACCATCACTTCACTGATCATAATTCTGACACACACTTTACCATCACTTCACTGATCATAATTCTGACACACACTTTACCATCACTTCACTGATCATAATTCTGACACACACTTTACCATCACTTCACTGATCATAATTCTGACACACACTTTACCATCACTTCACTGATCATAATTCTGACACACACTTTACCATCACTTCACTGATCATAATTCTGACACACACTTTACCATCACTTCACTGATCATAATTCTGACACACACTTTACCATCACTTCCCTGATCATAATTCTGACACACACTTTACCATCACTTCACTGATCATAATTCTGACACACACTTTACCATCACTTCCCTGATCATAATTCTGACACACACTTTACCATCACTTCACTGATCATAATTCTGACACACACTTTACCATCACTTCACTGATCATAATTCTGACACACACTTTACCATCACTTCACTGATCATAATTCTGACACACACTTTACCATCACTTCACTGATCATAATTCTGACACACACTTTACCATCACTTCACTGATCATAATTCTGACACACACTTTACCATCACTTCCCTGATCATAATTCTGACACACACTTTACCATCACTTCCCTGATCATAATTCTGACACACACTTTACCATCACTTCACTGATCATAATTCTGACACACACTTTACCATCACTTCCCTGATCATAATTCTGACACACACTTTACCATCACTTCACTGATCATAATTCTGACACACACTTTACCATCACTTCACTGATCATAATTCTGACACACACTTTACCATCACTTCACTGATCATAATTCTGACACACACTTTACCATCACTTCACTGATCATAATTCTGACACACACTTTACCATCACTTCACTGATCATAATTCTGACACACACTTTACCATCACTTCACTGATCATAATTCTGACACACACTTTACCATCACTTCACTGATCATAATTCTGACACACACTTTACCATCACTTCACTGATCATAATTCTGACACACACTTTACCATCACTTCACTGATCATAATTCTGACACACACTTTACCATCACTTCACTGATCATAATTCTGACACACACTTTACCATCACTTCACTGATCATAATTCTGACACACACTTTACCATCACTTCACTGATCATAATTCTGACACACACTTTACCATCACTTCACTGATCATAATTCTGACACACACTTTACCATCACTTCACTGATCATAATTCTGACACACACTTTACCATCACTTCACTGATCATAATTCTGACACACACTTTACCATCACTTCACTGATCATAATTCTGACACACACTTTACCATCACTTCACTGATCATAATTCTGACACACACTTTACCATCACTTCACTGATCATAATTCTGACACACACTTTACCATCACTTCACTGATCATAATTCTGACACACACTTTACCATCACTTCACTGATCATAATTCTGACACACACTTTACCATCACTTCACTGATCATAATTCTGACACACACTTTACCATCACTTCACTGATCATAATTCTGACACACACTTTACCATCACTTCACTGATCATAATTCTGACACACACTTTACCATCACTTCACTGATCATAATTCTGACACACACTTTACCATCACTTCACTGATCATAATTCTGACACACACTTTACCATCACTTCACTGATCATAATTCTGACACACACTTTACCATCACTTCCCTGATCATAATTCTGACACACACTTTACCATCACTTCACTGATCATAATTCTGACACACACTTTACCATCACTTCACTGATCATAATTCTGACACACACTTTACCATCACTTCACTGATCATAATTCTGACACACACTTTACCATCACTTCACTGATCATAATTCTGACACACACTTTACCATCACTTCACTGATCATAATTCTGACACACACTTTACCATCACTTCACTGATCATAATTCTGACACACACTTTACCATCACTTCACTGATCATAATTCTGACACACACTTTACCATCACTTCTGATCATAATTCTGACACACACTTTACCATCACTTCACTGATCATAATTCTGACACACACTTTACCATCACTTCACTGATCATAATTCTGACACACACTTTACCATCACTTCACTGATCATAATTCTGACACACACTTTACCATCACTTCACTGATCATAATTCTGACACACACTTTACCATCACTTCACTGATCATAATTCTGACACACACTTTACCATCACTTCACTGATCATAATTCTGACACACACTTTACCATCACTTCACTGATCATAATTCTGACACACACTTTACCATCACTTTACTGATCATAATTCTGACACACACTTTACCATCACTTCACTGATCATAATTCTGACACACACTTTACCATCACTTCACTGATCATAATTCTGACACACACTTTACCATCACTTCACTGATCATAATTCTGACACACACTTTACCATCACTTCACTGATCATAATTCTGACACACACTTTACCATCACTTCACTGATCATAATTCTGACACACACTTTACCATCACTTCACTGATCATAATTCTGACACACACTTTACCATCACTTCCCTGATCATAATTCTGACACACACTTTACCATCACTTCACTGATCATAATTCTGACACACACTTTACCATCACTTCACTGATCATAATTCTGACACACACTTTACCATCACTTCACTGATCATAATTCTGACACACACTTTACCATCACTTCCCTGATCATAATTCTGACACACACTTTACCATCACTTCACTGATCATAATTCTGACACACACTTTACCATCACTTCACTGATCATAATTCTGACACACACTTTACCATCACTTCACTGATCATAATTCTGACACACACTTTACCATCACTTCACTGATCATAATTCTGACACACACTTTACCATCACTTCACTGATCATAATTCTGACACACACTTTACCATCACTTCACTGATCATAATTCTGACACACACTTTACCATCACTTCACTGATCATAATTCTGACACACACTTTACCATCACTTCACTGATCATAATTCTGACACACTTTACCATCACTTCCCTGATCATAATTCTGACACACACTTTACCATCACTTCACTGATCATAATTCTGACACACACTTTACCATCACTTCACTGATCATAATTCTGACACACACTTTACCATCACTTTACTGATCATAATTCTGACACACACTTTACCATCACTTTACTGATCATAATTCTGACACACTTTACCATCACTTCAGTGATCATAATTCTGACACACACTTTACCATCACTTCACTGATCATAATTCTGACACACACTTTACCATCACTTCACTGATCATAATTCTGACACACACTTTACCATCACTTCACTGATCATAATTCTGACACACACTTTACCATCACTTCCCTGATCATAATTCTGACACACACTTTACCATCACTTCACTGATCATAATTCTGACACACACTTTACCATCACTTTACTGATCATAATTCTGACACACACTTTACCATCACTTTACTGATCATAATTCTGACACACTTTACCATCACTTTACTGATCATAATTCTGACACACTTTACCATCACTTTACTGATCATAATTCTGACACACTTTACCATCACTTTACTGATCATAATTCTGACACACTTTACCATCACTTCACTGATCATAATTCTGACACACACTTTACCATCACTTCACTGATCATAATTCTGACACACACTTTACCATCACTTCACTGATCATAATTCTGACACACACTTTACCATCACTTCACTGATCATAATTCTGACACACTTTACCATCACTTCCCTGATCATAATTCTGACACACACTTTACCATCACTTCCCTGATCATAATTCTGACACACACTTTACCATCACTTCACTGATCATAATTCTGACACACACTTTACCATCACTTCACTGATCATAATTCTGACACACACTTTACCATCACTTCACTGATCATAATTCTGACACACACTTTACCATCACTTCCCTGATCATAATTCTGACACACACTTTACCATCACTTCCCTGATCCTAATTCTGTCACACACTTTACCATCACTTCACTGATCATAATTCTGACACATTTTACCATCACTTCCCTGATCATAATTCTGACACACACTTTACCATCACTTCACTGATCATAATTCTGACAAACACTTTACCATCACTTTACTGATCATAATTCTGACACACACTTTACCATCACTTCACTGATCATAATTCTGACACACACTTTACCATCACTTCACTGATCATAATTCTGACACACACTTTACCATCACTTCACTGATCATAATTCTGACACACACTTTACCATCACTTCACTGATCATAATTCTGACACACACTTTACCATCACTTCACTGATCATAATTCTGACACACACTTTACCATCACTTCCCTGATCATAATTCTGACACACACTTTACCATCACTTCACTGATCATAATTCTGACACACACTTTACCATCACTTGACTGATCATAATTCTGACACACACTTTACCATCACTTTACTGATCATAATTCTGACACACTTTACCATCACTTTACTGATCATAATTCTGACACACTTTACCATCACTTTACTGATCATAATTCTGACACACTTTACCATCACTTTACTGATCATAATTCTGACACACTTTACCATCACTTTACTGATCATAATTCTGACACACTTTACCATCACTTCCCTGATCATAATTCTGACACACACTTTACCATCACTTCACTGATCATAATTCTGACACACACTTTACCATCACTTCACTGATCATAATTCTGACACACACTTTACCATCACTTCCCTGATCATAATTCTGACACACACTTTACCATCACTTCCCTGATCATAATTCTGACACACACTTTACCATCACTTCACTGATCATAATTCTGACACACACTTTACCATCACTTCACTGATCATAATTCTGACACACACTTTACCATCACTTCCCTGATCATAATTCTGACACACACTTTACCATCACTTCACTGATCATAATTCTGACACACACTTTACCATCACTTCACTGATCATAATTCTGACACACACTTTACCATCACTTCACTGATCATAATTCTGACACACACTTTACCATCACTTCACTGATCATAATTCTGACACACACTTTACCATCACTTCACTGATCATAATTCTGACACACACTTTACCATCACTTCACTGATCATAATTCTGACACACACTTTACCATCACTTCACTGATCATAATTCTGACACACACTTTACCATCACTTCACTGATCATAATTCTGACACACACTTTACCATCACTTCACTGATCATAATTCTGACACACACTTTACCATCACTTCACTGATCATAATTCTGACACACACTTTACCATCACTTCACTGATCATAATTCTGACACACACTTTACCATCACTTCACTGATCATAATTCTGACACACACTTTACCATCACTTCACTGATCATAATTCTGACACACACTTTACCATCACTTCACTGATCATAATTCTGACACACACTTTACCATCACTTCACTGATCATAATTCTGACACACACTTTACCATCACTTCACTGATCATAATTCTGACACACACTTTACCATCACTTCACTGATCATAATTCTGACACACACTTTACCATCACTTCACTGATCATAATTCTGACACACACTTTACCATCACTTCACTGATCATAATTCTGACACACACTTTACCATCACTTCACTGATCATAATTCTGACACACACTTTACCATCACTTCACTGATCATAATTCTGACACACACTTTACCATCACTTCACTGATCATAATTCTGACACACACTTTACCATCACTTCCCTGATCATAATTCTGACACACACTTTACCATCACTTCACTGATCATAATTCTGACACACACTTTACCATCACTTCACTGATCATAATTCTGACACACACTTTACCATCACTTCACTGATCATAATTCTGACACACACTTTACCATCACTTCACTGATCATAATTCTGACACACACTTTACCATCACTTCACTGATCATAATTCTGACACACACTTTACCATCACTTCACTGATCATAATTCTGACACACACTTTACCATCACTTCACTGATCATAATTCTGACACACACTTTACCATCACTTCACTGATCATAATTCTGACACACACTTTACCATCACTTCACTGATCATAATTCTGACACACACTTTACCATCACTTCACTGATCATAATTCTGACACACACTTTACCATCACTTCACTGATCATAATTCTGACACACACTTTACCATCACTTCACTGATCATAATTCTGACACACACTTTACCATCACTTCACTGATCATAATTCTGACACACACTTTACCATCACTTCACTGATCATAATTCTGACACACACTTTACCATCACTTCACTGATCATAATTCTGACACACACTTTACCATCACTTCACTGATCATAATTCTGACACACACTTTACCATCACTTCACTGATCATAATTCTGACACACACTTTACCATCACTTCACTGATCATAATTCTGACACACACTTTACCATCACTTCACTGATCATAATTCTGACACACACTTTACCATCACTTCACTGATCATAATTCTGACACACACTTTACCATCACTTCACTGATCATAATTCTGACACACACTTTACCATCACTTCACTGATCATAATTCTGACACACACTTTACCATCACTTCACTGATCATAATTCTGACACACACTTTACCATCACTTCACTGATCATAATTCTGACACACACTTTACCATCACTTCACTGATCATAATTCTGACACACACTTTACCATCACTTCACTGATCATAATTCTGACACACACTTTACCATCACTTCACTGATCATAATTCTGACACACACTTTACCATCACTTCACTGATCATAATTCTGACACACACTTTACCATCACTTCACTGATCATAATTCTGACACACACTTTACCATCACTTCACTGATCATAATTCTGACACACACTTTACCATCACTTCACTGATCATAATTCTGACACACACTTTACCATCACTTCACTGATCATAATTCTGACACACACTTTACCATCACTTCCCTGATCATAATTCTGACACACACTTTACCATCACTTCCCTGATCATAATTCTGACACACACTTTACCATCACTTCACTGATCATAATTCTGACACACACTTTACCATCACTTCACTGATCATAATTCTGACACACACTTTACCATCACTTCACTGATCATAATTCTGACACACACTTTACCATCACTTCACTGATCATAATTCTGACACACACTTTACCATCACATTCCTGATCATAATTCTGACACACACTTTACCATCACTTCACTGATCATAATTCTGACACACACTTTACCATCACTTCACTGATCATAATTCTGACACACACTTTACCATCACTTCACTGATCATAATTCTGACACACACTTTACCATCACTTCACTGATCATAATTCTGACACACACTTTACCATCACTTCACTGATCATAATTCTGACACACACTTTACCATCACTTCACTGATCATAATTCTGACACACACTTTACCATCACTTCACTGATCATAATTCTGACACACACTTTACCATCACTTCACTGATCATAATTCTGACACACACTTTACCATCACTTCACTGATCATAATTCTGACACACACTTTACCATCACTTCACTGATCATAATTCTGACACACACTTTACCATCACTTCACTGATCATAATTCTGACACACACTTTACCATCACTTCACTGATCATAATTCTGACACACACTTTACCATCACTTCACTGATCATAATTCTGACACACACTTTACCATCACTTCACTGATCATAATTCTGACACACACTTTACCATCACTTCACTGATCATAATTCTGACACACACTTTACCATCACTTCACTGATCATAATTCTGACACACACTTTACCATCACTTCACTGATCATAATTCTGACACACACTTTACCATCACTTAACTGATCATAATTCTGACACACACTTTACCATCACTTTACTGATCATAATTCTGACACACTTTACCATCACTTTACTGATCATAATTCTGACACACTTTACCATCACTTCAGTGATCATAATTCTGACACACACTTTACCATCACTTCACTGATCATAATTCTGACACACACTTTACCATCACTTCACTGATCATAATTCTGACACACACTTTACCATCACTTCACTGATCATAATTCTGACACACACTTTACCATCACTTCACTGATCATAATTCTGACACACACTTTACCATCACTTCACTGATCATAATTCTGACACACACTTTACCATCACTTTACTGATCATAATTCTGACACACACTTTACCATCACTTCACTGATCATAATTCTGACACACACTTTACCATCACTTCACTGATCATAATTCTGACACACACTTTACCATCACTTCACTGATCATAATTCTGACACACACTTTACCATCACTTCACTGATCATAATTCTGACACACACTTTACCATCACTTCACTGATCATAATTCTGACACACACTTTACCATCACTTCACTGATCATAATTCTGACACACACTTTACCATCACTTCACTGATCATAATTCTGACACACACTTTACCATCACTTCACTGATCATAATTCTGACACACACTTTACCATCACTTCACTGATCATAATTCTGACACACACTTTACCATCACTTCACTGATCATAATTCTGACACACACTTTACCATCACTTCACTGATCATAATTCTGACACACACTTTACCATCACTTCACTGATCATAATTCTGACACACACTTTACCATCACTGATCATAATTCTGACACACACTTTACCATCACTTCAGTGATCATAATTCTGACACACACTTTACCATCACTTCACTGATCATAATTCTGACACACACTTTACCATCACTTCACTGATCATAATTCTGACACACACTTTACCATTTACTGATCATAATTCTGACACACACTTTACCATCACTTCACTGATCATAATTCTGACTGATCATAATTCTGACACACACTTTACCATCACTTCACTGATCATAATTCTGACACACACTTTACCATCACTTCACTGATCATAATTCTGACACACACTTTACCATCACTTCACTGATCATAATTCTGACACACACTTTACCATCACTTCCCTGATCATAATTCTGACACACACTTTACCATCACTTCACTGATCATAATTCTGACACACACTTTACCATCACTTCACTGATCATAATTCTGACACACACTTTACCATCACTTCACTGATCATAATTCTGACACACACTTTACCATCACTTCACTGATCATAATTCTGACACACACTTTACCATCACTTCACTGATCATAATTCTGACACACACTTTACCATCACTTCACTGATCATAATTCTGACACACACTTTACCATCACTTCACTGATCATAATTCTGACACACACTTTACCATCACTTCACTGATCATAATTCTGACACACACTTTACCATCACTTCACTGATCATAATTCTGACACACACTTTACCATCACTTCACTGATCATAATTCTGACACACACTTTACCATCACTTCACTGATCATAATTCTGACACACACTTTACCATCACTTCACTGATCATAATTCTGACACACACTTTACCATCACTTCACTGATCATAATTCTGACACACACTTTACCATCACTTCACTGATCATAATTCTGACACACACTTTACCATCACTTCACTGATCATAATTCTGACACACACTTTACCATCACTTCACTGATCATAATTCTGACACACACTTTACCATCACTTCACTGATCATAATTCTGACACACACTTTACCATCACTTCACTGATCATAATTCTACTGATCATAATTTACCATCACTTCACTGATCATAATTCTGACACACACTTTACCATCACTTCACTGATCATAATTCTGACACACACTTTACCATCACTTCACTGATCATAATTCTGACACACACTTTACCATCACTTCACTGATCATAATTCTGACACACACTTTACCATCACTTCACTGATCATAATTCTGACACACACTTTACCATCACTTCACTGATCATAATTCTGACACACACTTTACCATCACTTCACTGATCATAATTCTGACACACACTTTACCATCACTTCACTGATCATAATTCTGACACACACTTTACCATCACTTCACTGATCATAATTCTGACACACACTTTACCATCACTTCACTGATCATAATTCTGACACACACTTTACCATCACTTCACTGATCATAATTCTGACACACACTTTACCATCACTTCACTGATCATAATTCTGACACACACTTTACCATCACTTCACTGATCATAATTCTGACACACACTTTACCATCACTTCACTGATCATAATTCTGACACACACTTTACCATCACTTCACTGATCATAATTCTGACACACACTTTACCATCACTTCACTGATCATAATTCTGACACACACTTTACCATCACTTCACTGATCATAATTCTGACACACACTTTACCATCACTTCACTGATCATAATTCTGACACACACTTTACCATCACTTTACTGATCATAATTCTGACACACACTTTACCATCACTTTACTGATCATAATTCTGACACACACTTTACCATCACTTTACTGATCATAATTCTGACACACTTTACCATCACTTTACTGATCATAATTCTGACACACTTTACCATCACTTCAGTGATCATAATTCTGACACACACTTTACCATCACTTTACTGATCATAATTCTGACACACACTTTACCATCACTTCACTGATCATAATTCTGACACACACTTTACCATCACTTCCCTGATCATAATTCTGACACACACTTTACCATCACTTCACTGATCATAATTCTGACACACACTTTACCATCACTTCCCTGATCATAATTCTGACACACACTTTACCATCACTTCCCTGATCATAATTCTGACACACACTTTACCATCACTTCACTGATCATAATTCTGACACACACTTTACCATCACTTCACTGATCATAATTCTGACACACACTTTACCATCACTTCACTGATCATAATTCTGACACACACTTTACCATCACTTCCCTGATCATAATTCTGACACACACTTTACCATCACTTCCCTGATCATAATTCTGACACACACTTTACCATCACTTCACTGATCATAATTCTGACACACACTTTACCATCACTTCCCTGATCATAATTCTGACACACACTTTACCATCACTTCCCTGATCATAATTCTGACACACACTTTACCATCACTTCACTGATCATAATTCTGACACACACTTTACCATCACTTCACTGATCATAATTCTGACACACACTTTACCATCACTTTACTGATCATAATTCTGACACACACTTTACCATCACTTCACTGATCATAATTCTGACACACACTTTACCATCACTTCACTGATCATAATTCTGACACACACTTTACCATCACTTCACTGATCATAATTCTGACACACACTTTACCATCACTTCCCTGATCATAATTCTGACACACACTTTACCATCACTTCTCTGATCATAATTCTGACACACACTTTACCATCACTTCAGTGATCATAATTCTGACACACACTTTACCATCACTTTACTGATCATAATTCTGACACACTTTACCATCACTTTACTGATCATAATTCTGACACACTTTACCATCACTTTACTGATCATAATTCTGACACACTTTACCATCACTTTACTGATCATAATTCTGACACACTTTACCATCACTTTACTGATCATAATTCTGACACACTTTACCATCACTTCCCTGATCATAATTCTGACACACACTTTACCATCACTTCCCTGATCATAATTCTGACACACACTTTACCATCACTTCACTGATCATAATTCTGACACACACTTTACCATCACTTCCCTGATCATAATTCTGACACACACTTTACCATCACTTCCCTGATCCTAATTCTGACACACACTTTACCATCACTTCACTGATCCTAATTCTGACACACACTTTACCATCACTTCCCTGATCATAATTCTGACACACACTTTACCATCACTTCCCTGATCATAATTCTGACACACACTTTACCATCACTTCACTGATCATAATTCTGACACACACTTTACCATCACTTCACTGATCATAATTCTGACACACACTTTACCATCACTTCACTGATCATAATTCTGACACACACTTTACCATCACTTCACTGATCATAATTCTGACACACTTTACCATCACTTCACTGATCATAATTCTGACACACACTTTACCATCACTTCACTGATCATAATTCTGACACACACTTTACCATCACTTTACTGATCATAATTCTGACACACACTTTACCATCACACTGATCATAATTCAGACACACACTCTACCATCTCGACACTGATCATAATTCTGACACACACTTTACCATCACTTCACTGATCATAATTCTGACACACACTTTACCATCACTTCACTGATCATAATTCTGACACACACTTTACCATCACTTCCCTGATCATAATTCTGACACACACTTTACCATCACTTCACTGATCATAATTCTGACACACACTTTACCATCACTTCACTGATCATAATTCTGACACACACTTTACCATCACTTCACTGATCATAATTCTGACACACACTTTACCATCACTTCACTGATCATAATTCTGACACACACTTTACCATCACTTCACTGATCATAATTCTGACACACACTTTACCATCACTTCACTGATCATAATTCTGACACACACTTTACCATCACTTCACTGATCATAATTCTGACACACACTTTACCATCACTTCACTGATCATAATTCTGACACACACTTTACCATCACTTCACTGATCATAATTCTGACACACACTTTACCATCACTTCACTGATCATAATTCTGACACACACTTTACCATCACTTCACTGATCATAATTCTGACACACACTTTACCATCACTTCACTGATCATAATTCTGACACACACTTTACCATCACTTCACTGATCATAATTCTGACACACACTTTACCATCACTTCACTGATCATAATTCTGACACACACTTTACCATCACTTCACTGATCATAATTCTGACACACACTTTACCATCACTTCACTGATCATAATTCTGACACACACTTTACCATCACTTCACTGATCATAATTCTGACACACACTTTACCATCACTTCACTGATCATAATTCTGACTCACACTTTACCATCACTTCACTGATCATAATTCTGACACACACTTTACCATCACTTCACTGATCATAATTCTGACACACACTTTACCATCACTTCACTGATCATAATTCTGACACACACTTTACCATCACTTCACTGATCATAATTCTGACACACACTTTACCATCACTTCACTGATCATAATTCTGACACACACTTTACCATCACTTCACTGATCATAATTCTGACACACACTTTACCATCACTTCACTGATCATAATTCTGACACACACTTTACCATCACTTCACTGATCATAATTCTGACACACACTTTACCATCACTTCACTGATCATAATTCTGACACACACTTTACCATCACTTCACTGATCATAATTCTGACACACACTTTACCATCACTTCACTGATCATAATTCTGACACACACTTTACCATCACTTCACTGATCATAATTCTGACACACACTTTACCATCACTTCACTGATCATAATTCTGACACACACTTTACCATCACTTCACTGATCATAATTCTGACTCACACTTTACCATCACTTCACTGATCATAATTCTGACACACACTTTACCATCACTTCACTGATCATAATTCTGACACACACTTTACCATCACTTCACTGATCATAATTCTGACACACACTTTACCATCACTTCACTGATCATAATTCTGACACACACTTTACCATCACTTCACTGATCATAATTCTGACACACACTTTACCATCACTTCACTGATCATAATTCTGACACACACTTTACCATCACTTCACTGATCATAATTCTGACACACACTTTACCATCACTTCACTGATCATAATTCTGACACACACTTTACCATCACTTCACTGATCATAATTCTGACACACACTTTACCATCACTTCACTGATCATAATTCTGACACACACTTTACCATCACTTCACTGATCATAATTCTGACACACACTTTACCATCACTTCACTGATCATAATTCTGACACACACTTTACCATCACTTCACTGATCATAATTCTGACACACACTTTACCATCACTTCACTGATCATAATTCTGACACACACTTTACCATCACTTCACTGATCATAATTCTGACACACACTTTACCATCACTTCACTGATCATAATTCTGACACACACTTTACCATCACTTCACTGATCATAATTCTGACACACACTTTACCATCACTTCACTGATCATAATTCTGACACACACTTTACCATCACTTCACTGATCATAATTCTGACACACACTTTACCATCACTTCACTGATCATAATTCTGACACACACTTTACCATCACTTCACTGATCATAATTCTGACACACACTTTACCATCACTTCACTGATCATAATTCTGACACACACTTTACCATCACTTCACTGATCATAATTCTGACACACACTTTACCATCACTTCACTGATCATAATTCTGACACACACTTTACCATCACTTCACTGATCATAATTCTGACACACACTTTACCATCACTTCACTGATCATAATTCTGACACACACTTTACCATCACTTCACTGATCATAATTCTGACACACACTTTACCATCACTTCACTGATCATAATTCTGACACACACTTTACCATCACTTCACTGATCATAATTCTGACACACACTTTACCATCACTTCACTGATCATAATTCTGACACACACTTTACCATCACTTCACTGATCATAATTCTGACACACACTTTACCATCACTTCACTGATCATAATTCTGACACACACTTTACCATCACTTCACTGATCATAATTCTGACACACACTTTACCATCACTTCACTGATCATAATTCTGACACACACTTTACCATCACTTCACTGATCATAATTCTGACACACACTTTACCATCACTTCACTGATCATAATTCTGACACACACTTTACCATCACTTCACTGATCATAATTCTGACACACACTTTACCATCACTTCACTGATCATAATTCTGACACACACTTTACCATCACTTCACTGATCATAATTCTGACACACACTTTACCATCACTTCACTGATCATAATTCTGACACACACTTTACCATCACTTCACTGATCATAATTCTGACACACACTTTACCATCACTTCACTGATCATAATTCTGACACACACTTTACCATCACTTCACTGATCATAATTCTGACACACACTTTACCATCACTTCACTGATCATAATTCTGACACACACTTTACCATCACTTCACTGATCATAATTCTGACACACACTTTACCATCACTTCACTGATCATAATTCTGACACACACTTTACCATCACTTCACTGATCATAATTCTGACACACACTTTACCATCACTTCACTGATCATAATTCTGACACACACTTTACCATCACTTCACTGATCATAATTCTGACACACACTTTACCATCACTTCACTGATCATAATTCTGACACACACTTTACCATCACTTCACTGATCATAATTCTGACACACACTTTACCATCACTTCACTGATCATAATTCTGACACACACTTTACCATCACTTCACTGATCATAATTCTGACACACACTTTACCATCACTTCACTGATCATAATTCTGACACACACTTTACCATCACTTCACTGATCATAATTCTGACACACACTTTACCATCACTTCACTGATCATAATTCTGACACACACTTTACCATCACTTCACTGATCATAATTCTGACACACACTTTACCATCACTTCACTGATCATAATTCTGACACACACTTTACCATCACTTCACTGATCATAATTCTGACACACACTTTACCATCACTTCACTGATCATAATTCTGACACACACTTTACCATCACTTCACTGATCATAATTCTGACACACACTTTACCATCACTTCACTGATCATAATTCTGACACACACTTTACCATCACTTCACTGATCATAATTCTGACACACACTTTACCATCACTTCACTGATCATAATTCTGACACACACTTTACCATCACTTCACTGATCATAATTCTGACACACACTTTACCATCACTTCACTGATCATAATTCTGACACACACTTTACCATCACTTCACTGATCATAATTCTGACACACACTTTACCATCACTTCACTGATCATAATTCTGACACACACTTTACCATCACTTCACTGATCATAATTCTGACACACACTTTACCATCACTTCACTGATCATAATTCTGACACACACTTTACCATCACTTCACTGATCATAATTCTGACACACACTTTACCATCACTTCACTGATCATAATTCTGACACACACTTTACCATCACTTCACTGATCATAATTCTGACACACACTTTACCATCACTTCACTGATCATAATTCTGACACACACTTTACCATCACTTCACTGATCATAATTCTGACACACACTTTACCATCACTTCACTGATCATAATTCTGACACACACTTTACCATCACTTCACTGATCATAATTCTGACACACACTTTACCATCACTTCACTGATCATAATTCTGACACACACTTTACCATCACTTCACTGATCATAATTCTGACACACACTTTACCATCACTTCACTGATCATAATTCTGACACACACTTTACCATCACTTCACTGATCATAATTCTGACACACACTTTACCATCACTTCACTGATCATAATTCTGACACACACTTTACCATCACTTCACTGATCATAATTCTGACACACACTTTACCATCACTTCACTGATCATAATTCTGACACACACTTTACCATCACTTCACTGATCATAATTCTGACACACACTTTACCATCACTTCACTGATCATAATTCTGACACACACTTTACCATCACTTCACTGATCATAATTCTGACACACACTTTACCATCACTTCACTGATCATAATTCTGACACACACTTTACCATCACTTCACTGATCATAATTCTGACACACACTTTACCATCACTTCACTGATCATAATTCTGACACACACTTTACCATCACTTCACTGATCATAATTCTGACACACACTTTACCATCACTTCACTGATCATAATTCTGACACACACTTTACCATCACTTCACTGATCATAATTCTGACACACACTTTACCATCACTTCACTGATCATAATTCTGACACACACTTTACCATCACTTCACTGATCATAATTCTGACACACACTTTACCATCACTTCACTGATCATAATTCTGACACACACTTTACCATCACTTCACTGATCATAATTCTGACACACACTTTACCATCACTTCACTGATCATAATTCTGACACACACTTTACCATCACTTCACTGATCATAATTCTGACACACACTTTACCATCACTTCACTGATCATAATTCTGACACACACTTTACCATCACTTCACTGATCATAATTCTGACACACACTTTACCATCACTTCACTGATCATAATTCTGACACACACTTTACCATCACTTCACTGATCATAATTCTGACACACACTTTACCATCACTTCACTGATCATAATTCTGACACACACTTTACCATCACTTCACTGATCATAATTCTGACACACACTTTACCATCACTTCACTGATCATAATTCTGACACACACTTTACCATCACTTCACTGATCATAATTCTGACACACACTTTACCATCACTTCACTGATCATAATTCTGACACACACTTTACCATCACTTCACTGATCATAATTCTGACACACACTTTACCATCACTTCACTGATCATAATTCTGACACACACTTTACCATCACTTCACTGATCATAATTCTGACACACACTTTACCATCACTTCACTGATCATAATTCTGACACACACTTTACCATCACTTCACTGATCATAATTCTGACACACACTTTACCATCACTTCACTGATCATAATTCTGACACACACTTTACCATCACTTCACTGATCATAATTCTGACACACACTTTACCATCACTTCACTGATCATAATTCTGACACACACTTTACCATCACTTCACTGATCATAATTCTGACACACACTTTACCATCACTTCACTGATCATAATTCTGACACACACTTTACCATCACTTCACTGATCATAATTCTGACACACACTTTACCATCACTTCACTGATCATAATTCTGACACACACTTTACCATCACTTCACTGATCATAATTCTGACACACACTTTACCATCACTTCACTGATCATAATTCTGACACACACTTTACCATCACTTCACTGATCATAATTCTGACACACACTTTACCATCACTTCACTGATCATAATTCTGACACACACTTTACCATCACTTCACTGATCATAATTCTGACACACACTTTACCATCACTTCACTGATCATAATTCTGACACACACTTTACCATCACTTCACTGATCATAATTCTGACACACACTTTACCATCACTTCACTGATCATAATTCTGACACACACTTTACCATCACTTCACTGATCATAATTCTGACACACACTTTACCATCACTTCACTGATCATAATTCTGACACACACTTTACCATCACTTCACTGATCATAATTCTGACACACACTTTACCATCACTTCACTGATCATAATTCTGACACACACTTTACCATCACTTCACTGATCATAATTCTGACACACACTTTACCATCACTTCACTGATCATAATTCTGACACACACTTTACCATCACTTCACTGATCATAATTCTGACACACACTTTACCATCACTTCACTGATCATAATTCTGACACACACTTTACCATCACTTCACTGATCATAATTCTGACACACACTTTACCATCACTTCACTGATCATAATTCTGACACACACTTTACCATCACTTCACTGATCATAATTCTGACACACACTTTACCATCACTTCACTGATCATAATTCTGACACACACTTTACCATCACTTCACTGATCATAATTCTGACACACACTTTACCATCACTTCACTGATCATAATTCTGACACACACTTTACCATCACTTCACTGATCATAATTCTGACACACACTTTACCATCACTTCACTGATCATAATTCTGACACACACTTTACCATCACTTCACTGATCATAATTCTGACACACACTTTACCATCACTTCACTGATCATAATTCTGACACACACTTTACCATCACTTCACTGATCATAATTCTGACACACACTTTACCATCACTTCACTGATCATAATTCTGACACACACTTTACCATCACTTCACTGATCATAATTCTGACACACACTTTACCATCACTTCACTGATCATAATTCTGACACACACTTTACCATCACTTCACTGATCATAATTCTGACACACACTTTACCATCACTTCACTGATCATAATTCTGACACACACTTTACCATCACTTCACTGATCATAATTCTGACACACACTTTACCATCACTTCACTGATCATAATTCTGACACACACTTTACCATCACTTCACTGATCATAATTCTGACACACACTTTACCATCACTTCACTGATCATAATTCTGACACACACTTTACCATCACTTCACTGATCATAATTCTGACACACACTTTACCATCACTTCACTGATCATAATTCTGACACACACTTTACCATCACTTCACTGATCATAATTCTGACACACACTTTACCATCACTTCACTGATCATAATTCTGACACACACTTTACCATCACTTCACTGATCATAATTCTGACACACACTTTACCATCACTTCACTGATCATAATTCTGACACACACTTTACCATCACTTCACTGATCATAATTCTGACACACACTTTACCATCACTTCACTGATCATAATTCTGACACACACTTTACCATCACTTCACTGATCATAATTCTGACACACACTTTACCATCACTTCACTGATCATAATTCTGACACACACTTTACCATCACTTCACTGATCATAATTCTGACACACACTTTACCATCACTTCACTGATCATAATTCTGACACACACTTTACCATCACTTCACTGATCATAATTCTGACACACACTTTACCATCACTTCACTGATCATAATTCTGACACACACTTTACCATCACTTCACTGATCATAATTCTGACACACACTTTACCATCACTTCACTGATCATAATTCTGACACACACTTTACCATCACTTCACTGATCATAATTCTGACACACACTTTACCATCACTTCACTGATCATAATTCTGACACACACTTTACCATCACTTCACTGATCATAATTCTGACACACACTTTACCATCACTTCACTGATCATAATTCTGACACACACTTTACCATCACTTCACTGATCATAATTCTGACACACACTTTACCATCACTTCACTGATCATAATTCTGACACACACTTTACCATCACTTCACTGATCATAATTCTGACACACACTTTACCATCACTTCACTGATCATAATTCTGACACACACTTTACCATCACTTCACTGATCATAATTCTGACACACACTTTACCATCACTTCACTGATCATAATTCTGACACACACTTTACCATCACTTCACTGATCATAATTCTGACACACACTTTACCATCACTTCACTGATCATAATTCTGACACACACTTTACCATCACTTCACTGATCATAATTCTGACACACACTTTACCATCACTTCACTGATCATAATTCTGACACACACTTTACCATCACTTCACTGATCATAATTCTGACACACACTTTACCATCACTTCACTGATCATAATTCTGACACACACTTTACCATCACTTCACTGATCATAATTCTGACACACACTTTACCATCACTTCACTGATCATAATTCTGACACACACTTTACCATCACTTCACTGATCATAATTCTGACACACACTTTACCATCACTTCACTGATCATAATTCTGACACACACTTTACCATCACTTCACTGATCATAATTCTGACACACACTTTACCATCACTTCACTGATCATAATTCTGACACACACTTTACCATCACTTCACTGATCATAATTCTGACACACACTTTACCATCACTTCACTGATCATAATTCTGACACACACTTTACCATCACTTCACTGATCATAATTCTGACACACACTTTACCATCACTTCACTGATCATAATTCTGACACACACTTTACCATCACTTCACTGATCATAATTCTGACACACACTTTACCATCACTTCACTGATCATAATTCTGACACACACTTTACCATCACTTCACTGATCATAATTCTGACACACACTTTACCATCACTTCACTGATCATAATTCTGACACACACTTTACCATCACTTCACTGATCATAATTCTGACACACACTTTACCATCACTTCACTGATCATAATTCTGACACACACTTTACCATCACTTCACTGATCATAATTCTGACACACACTTTACCATCACTTCACTGATCATAATTCTGACACACACTTTACCATCACTTCACTGATCATAATTCTGACACACACTTTACCATCACTTCACTGATCATAATTCTGACACACACTTTACCATCACTTCACTGATCATAATTCTGACACACACTTTACCATCACTTCACTGATCATAATTCTGACACACACTTTACCATCACTTCACTGATCATAATTCTGACACACACTTTACCATCACTTCACTGATCATAATTCTGACACACACTTTACCATCACTTCACTGATCATAATTCTGACACACACTTTACCATCACTTCACTGATCATAATTCTGACACACACTTTACCATCACTTCACTGATCATAATTCTGACACACACTTTACCATCACTTCACTGATCATAATTCTGACACACACTTTACCATCACTTCACTGATCATAATTCTGACACACACTTTACCATCACTTCACTGATCATAATTCTGACACACACTTTACCATCACTTCACTGATCATAATTCTGACACACACTTTACCATCACTTCACTGATCATAATTCTGACACACACTTTACCATCACTTCACTGATCATAATTCTGACACACACTTTACCATCACTTCACTGATCATAATTCTGACACACACTTTACCATCACTTCACTGATCATAATTCTGACACACACTTTACCATCACTTCACTGATCATAATTCTGACACACACTTTACCATCACTTCACTGATCATAATTCTGACACACACTTTACCATCACTTCACTGATCATAATTCTGACACACACTTTACCATCACTTCACTGATCATAATTCTGACACACACTTTACCATCACTTCACTGATCATAATTCTGACACACACTTTACCATCACTTCACTGATCATAATTCTGACACACACTTTACCATCACTTCACTGATCATAATTCTGACACACACTTTACCATCACTTCACTGATCATAATTCTGACACACACTTTACCATCACTTCACTGATCATAATTCTGACACACACTTTACCATCACTTCACTGATCATAATTCTGACACACACTTTACCATCACTTCACTGATCATAATTCTGACACACACTTTACCATCACTTCACTGATCATAATTCTGACACACACTTTACCATCACTTCACTGATCATAATTCTGACACACACTTTACCATCACTTCACTGATCATAATTCTGACACACACTTTACCATCACTTCACTGATCATAATTCTGACACACACTTTACCATCACTTCACTGATCATAATTCTGACACACACTTTACCATCACTTCACTGATCATAATTCTGACACACACTTTACCATCACTTCACTGATCATAATTCTGACACACACTTTACCATCACTTCACTGATCATAATTCTGACACACACTTTACCATCACTTCACTGATCATAATTCTGACACACACTTTACCATCACTTCACTGATCATAATTCTGACACACACTTTACCATCACTTCACTGATCATAATTCTGACACACACTTTACCATCACTTCACTGATCATAATTCTGACACACACTTTACCATCACTTCACTGATCATAATTCTGACACACACTTTACCATCACTTCACTGATCATAATTCTGACACACACTTTACCATCACTTCACTGATCATAATTCTGACACACACTTTACCATCACTTCACTGATCATAATTCTGACACACACTTTACCATCACTTCACTGATCATAATTCTGACACACACTTTACCATCACTTCACTGATCATAATTCTGACACACACTTTACCATCACTTCACTGATCATAATTCTGACACACACTTTACCATCACTTCACTGATCATAATTCTGACACACACTTTACCATCACTTCACTGATCATAATTCTGACACACACTTTACCATCACTTCACTGATCATAATTCTGACACACACTTTACCATCACTTCACTGATCATAATTCTGACACACACTTTACCATCACTTCACTGATCATAATTCTGACACACACTTTACCATCACTTCACTGATCATAATTCTGACACACACTTTACCATCACTTCACTGATCATAATTCTGACACACACTTTACCATCACTTCACTGATCATAATTCTGACACACACTTTACCATCACTTCACTGATCATAATTCTGACACACACTTTACCATCACTTCACTGATCATAATTCTGACACACACTTTACCATCACTTCACTGATCATAATTCTGACACACACTTTACCATCACTTCACTGATCATAATTCTGACACACACTTTACCATCACTTCACTGATCATAATTCTGACACACACTTTACCATCACTTCACTGATCATAATTCTGACACACACTTTACCATCACTTCACTGATCATAATTCTGACACACACTTTACCATCACTTCACTGATCATAATTCTGACACACACTTTACCATCACTTCACTGATCATAATTCTGACACACACTTTACCATCACTTCACTGATCATAATTCTGACACACACTTTACCATCACTTCACTGATCATAATTCTGACACACACTTTACCATCACTTCACTGATCATAATTCTGACACACACTTTACCATCACTTCACTGATCATAATTCTGACACACACTTTACCATCACTTCACTGATCATAATTCTGACACACACTTTACCATCACTTCACTGATCATAATTCTGACACACACTTTACCATCACTTCACTGATCATAATTCTGACACACACTTTACCATCACTTCACTGATCATAATTCTGACACACACTTTACCATCACTTCACTGATCATAATTCTGACACACACTTTACCATCACTTCACTGATCATAATTCTGACACACACTTTACCATCACTTCACTGATCATAATTCTGACACACACTTTACCATCACTTCACTGATCATAATTCTGACACACACTTTACCATCACTTCACTGATCATAATTCTGACACACACTTTACCATCACTTCACTGATCATAATTCTGACACACACTTTACCATCACTTCACTGATCATAATTCTGACACACACTTTACCATCACTTCACTGATCATAATTCTGACACACACTTTACCATCACTTCACTGATCATAATTCTGACACACACTTTACCATCACTTCACTGATCATAATTCTGACACACACTTTACCATCACTTCACTGATCATAATTCTGACACACACTTTACCATCACTTCACTGATCATAATTCTGACACACACTTTACCATCACTTCACTGATCATAATTCTGACACACACTTTACCATCACTTCACTGATCATAATTCTGACACACACTTTACCATCACTTCACTGATCATAATTCTGACACACACTTTACCATCACTTCACTGATCATAATTCTGACACACACTTTACCATCACTTCACTGATCATAATTCTGACACACACTTTACCATCACTTCACTGATCATAATTCTGACACACACTTTACCATCACTTCACTGATCATAATTCTGACACACACTTTACCATCACTTCACTGATCATAATTCTGACACACACTTTACCATCACTTCACTGATCATAATTCTGACACACACTTTACCATCACTTCACTGATCATAATTCTGACACACACTTTACCATCACTTCACTGATCATAATTCTGACACACACTTTACCATCACTTCACTGATCATAATTCTGACACACACTTTACCATCACTTCACTGATCATAATTCTGACACACACTTTACCATCACTTCACTGATCATAATTCTGACACACACTTTACCATCACTTCACTGATCATAATTCTGACACACACTTTACCATCACTTCACTGATCATAATTCTGACACACACTTTACCATCACTTCACTGATCATAATTCTGACACACACTTTACCATCACTTCACTGATCATAATTCTGACACACACTTTACCATCACTTCACTGATCATAATTCTGACACACACTTTACCATCACTTCACTGATCATAATTCTGACACACACTTTACCATCACTTCACTGATCATAATTCTGACACACACTTTACCATCACTTCACTGATCATAATTCTGACACACACTTTACCATCACTTCACTGATCATAATTCTGACACACACTTTACCATCACTTCACTGATCATAATTCTGACACACACTTTACCATCACTTCACTGATCATAATTCTGACACACACTTTACCATCACTTCACTGATCATAATTCTGACACACACTTTACCATCACTTCACTGATCATAATTCTGACACACACTTTACCATCACTTCACTGATCATAATTCTGACACACACTTTACCATCACTTCACTGATCATAATTCTGACACACACTTTACCATCACTTCACTGATCATAACACACTTTACCATCACTTCACTGATCATAATTCTGACACACACTTTACCATCACTTCACTGATCATAATTCTGACACACACTTTACCATCACTTCACTGATCATAATTGTGACACACACTTTACCATCGCTTCACTGATCATAATTCTGACACACACTTTACCATCACTTCACTGATCATAATTCTGACACACACTTTACCATCACTTCACTGATCATAATTCTGACACACACTTTACCATCACTTCACTGATCATAATTCTGACACACACTTTACCATCACTTCACTGATCATAATTCTGACACACACTTTACCATCACTTCACTGATCATAATTCTGACACACACTTTACCATCACTTCACTGATCATAATTCTGACACACACTTTACCATCACTTCACTGATCATAATTCTGACACACACTTTACCATCACTTCACTGATCATAATTCTGACACACACTTTACCATCACTTCACTGATCATAATTCTGACACACACTTTACCATCACTTCACTGATCATAATTCTGACACACACTTTACCATCACTTCACTGATCATAATTCTGACACACACTTTACCATCACTTCACTGATCATAATTCTGACACACACTTTACCATCACTTCACTGATCATAATTCTGACACACACTTTACCATCACTTCACTGATCATAATTCTGACACACACTTTACCATCACTTCACTGATCATAATTCTGACACACACTTTACCATCACTTCACTGATCATAATTCTGACACACACTTTACCATCACTTCACTGATCATAATTCTGACACACACTTTACCATCACTTCACTGATCATAATTCTGACACACACTTTACCATCACTTCACTGATCATAATTCTGACACACACTTTACCATCACTTCACTGATCATAATTCTGACACACACTTTACCATCACTTCACTGATCATAATTCTGACACACACTTTACCATCACTTCACTGATCATAATTCTGACACACACTTTACCATCACTTCACTGATCATAATTCTGACACACACTTTACCATCACTTCACTGATCATAATTCTGACACACACTTTACCATCACTTCACTGATCATAATTCTGACACACACTTTACCATCACTTCACTGATCATAATTCTGACACACACTTTACCATCACTTCACTGATCATAATTCTGACACACACTTTACCATCACTTCACTGATCATAATTCTGACACACACTTTACCATCACTTCACTGATCATAATTCTGACACACACTTTACCATCACTTCACTGATCATAATTCTGACACACACTTTACCATCACTTCACTGATCATAATTCTGACACACACTTTACCATCACTTCACTGATCATAATTCTGACACACACTTTACCATCACTTCACTGATCATAATTCTGACACACACTTTACCATCACTTCACTGATCATAATTCTGACACACACTTTACCATCACTTCACTGATCATAATTCTGACACACACTTTACCATCACTTCACTGATCATAATTCTGACACACACTTTACCATCACTTCACTGATCATAATTCTGACACACACTTTACCATCACTTCACTGATCATAATTCTGACACACACTTTACCATCACTTCACTGATCATAATTCTGACACACACTTTACCATCACTTCACTGATCATAATTCTGACACACACTTTACCATCACTTCACTGATCATAATTCTGACACACACTTTACCATCACTTCACTGATCATAATTCTGACACACACTTTACCATCACTTCACTGATCATAATTCTGACACACACTTTACCATCACTTCACTGATCATAATTCTGACACACACTTTACCATCACTTCACTGATCATAATTCTGACACACACTTTACCATCACTTCACTGATCATAATTCTGACACACACTTTACCATCACTTCACTGATCATAATTCTGACACACACTTTACCATCACTTCACTGATCATAATTCTGACACACACTTTACCATCACTTCACTGATCATAATTCTGACACACACTTTACCATCACTTCACTGATCATAATTCTGACACACACTTTACCATCACTTCACTGATCATAATTCTGACACACACTTTACCATCACTTCACTGATCATAATTCTGACACACACTTTACCATCACTTCACTGATCATAATTCTGACACACACTTTACCATCACTTCACTGATCATAATTCTGACACACACTTTACCATCACTTCACTGATCATAATTCTGACACACACTTTACCATCACTTCACTGATCATAATTCTGACACACACTTTACCATCACTTCACTGATCATAATTCTGACACACACTTTACCATCACTTCACTGATCATAATTCTGACACACACTTTACCATCACTTCACTGATCATAATTCTGACACACACTTTACCATCACTTCACTGATCATAATTCTGACACACACTTTACCATCACTTCACTGATCATAATTCTGACACACACTTTACCATCACTTCACTGATCATAATTCTGACACACACTTTACCATCACTTCACTGATCATAATTCTGACACACACTTTACCATCACTTCACTGATCATAATTCTGACACACACTTTACCATCACTTCACTGATCATAATTCTGACACACACTTTACCATCACTTCACTGATCATAATTCTGACACACACTTTACCATCACTTCACTGATCATAATTCTGACACACACTTTACCATCACTTCACTGATCATAATTCTGACACACACTTTACCATCACTTCACTGATCATAATTCTGACACACACTTTACCATCACTTCACTGATCATAATTCTGACACACACTTTACCATCACTTCACTGATCATAATTCTGACACACACTTTACCATCACTTCACTGATCATAATTCTGACACACACTTTACCATCACTTCACTGATCATAATTCTGACACACACTTTACCATC
>NC_091320.1:10993154-11060654 GCF_038502225.1 Cherax quadricarinatus
CTGTGACAATGCACAGAAACCAGTACAAAATTAGGTCAGAAGCTATAGCTAAGGACCTGAGATGTTCAGAGTGTCTATGTGACACACAACCTCAGTACAACGTCGAAAATCACAAAGTCTATACAATGTTCTGTGAACAGAGTTCTACAGAACTAACAAGAATAATGAGACAGACAATCTGTCCAACCACCAAGCGAGTCTAGAGCAGACTGACTACTTCACGAGAGGTGAGGACACTCCCCCCTCGATCACGTGATAGCTACGTGGACAACTGCAGCTCAGAAGCCGGCAGTATAACGAGCGACAAGCGATAATTACAGTAGTTTGACAATCAAGACTAACTGAGCACATTTTATATACATCCTAACAACATAAGCTACGTCAAATAACAATATAAGGCAATACATTTGCGATTTAGCTATTATCGCAAATATAAGCAATATAAAATTAAATGAAAAGGTAATATACATTACATATATACATAATAATCATTGTAACCCATTCAGGGGTTGCAACACCCCCCCCGCAACACGACAGAGGGTCGCACTAGGAGTTGCATTAATGTCTTTCACATTATTTCTGATTACTCATATCAATACAATATAATATAAACATTAATCAGTCTCTCTTGTGCCAAGCACTTCTATAATTTCACAGCGTCTGTCACTAGGATATGCCCCTAGTACTAGGGCAGTACACCGTATCGTATCTCTTCATACTCGTGGTTATGTACATCAGTGTAGAGACTGGATAGCGCTGACAAGGAGGGCACGTTGAGGCTCGATCATAGTAGAGGAGACTGCATTCCATTCTTAAGTAGTGGTTGTGGAATGCGAGGCAGTATGAACATCTGAGTATGAAACAGCTTAAGGTGTGTAGTGAGGGGGGGGTCTGCGGCAGGACAGTGTTGCGTCAGGCAGTACCTCGCCCACACGAGACTACCCACTCAAAACTCAGCTTGTCTCCTCCTCACACAACATTACTGTGAATATATAAATATAATAATTAGACATGACATGAGTATATATAGTTAATATGGGCTGGAGGGATTAAGTTACTTTACTGAATTTGACATAGCAAGTAACAAAAGGTATTTGGGCATAAAATTACGTTAATTTAATGTAACATAATTATTAAGGACGTGACAGAGCGTCAGCAATTACATTACAATGACCACTTATGTGTTTTATACAAATAGAATAAGGTTGGATTCTGAGGGCCCACCTCATGATCCTAGCATTTTTACTTTTCATGGTGTTTATATAAGTGAGTGGATTGTGGTCTGAAAAAACGTTAATTTTAAATGGGGAAGTGCCCAAATACACGTCAAAATGTTCCAAGGACACCACAAGAGCTAGAGCCTCTTTCTCAATAGTGGCATAATTTTTCTGGTGTCGTTTAAGCTTAGATGAATAGTAACATATAGGATGGAGAATATCAGTTGATGTTGACTGTTGGAGCAGCACAGCACCCACTGCATAGCCACTCGTATCTATATGTAAAAAGAAGGGAAGATTGAAATTAGCACTTTTCAACACAGGAGCAGAGGAGAGCAAACGTTTCAACCTTTCGAACGAGTCTGAACAATCACTAGTCCAGATGAACTGAACTTTACTACTAGAGCTCATAGTGAGAGGTGTAGGTGGAGGTGTGTGTGCTGGCTTGCCTGTCACTTGACACACGTGGCAATGTCGCACATGATCAGCTACTGTTTCTTTCATCTTTGGCCAAGTAAAATGTTTTGCCAGTTTACCGAGTGTCTTCTTGACACCCAAATGTCCTCCTATGGGACTATTGTGAGCAAAATCAATGGCTCACGAAATGTAACTGGTAACACTACTAAATGCTTGACTGTGGTGGAAACACTATCAGCTGACAACTTACATGTATTTTTCTCCATCAGTACACCGTTACTATAATAGTAACAATTATCGAGATCCTTTGCTTCACTCTCAGTAACTGCTATATCTCTCAGTCTTTCCAGTGACTGATCAACAAACTGATCCTTGATTAAATCATCATGAGTTAGAAATTTAACGTCAGTTGTGTCCTGACTAGGTTGATGACCAGGGGGAGTCAGTGTTAATGATCCGGGGCGCAGAGCATCACTAAACAACATATTCAACCCCAAATCATCGTCATCAACTAACTCAACAGGAGACAAGGATGGTTGTTGAATCTTTGACATAGCTCTAGTAATTGCGCTGAGAGGAAATAAAATAGGTTTCTCTCTACAAGCTTCAATGGCATAATTATCATCAGTGTTATTATCAATCACAAGTGGTTCTTTACATATACCAGCATGAAGGATATCGTTCCCTATCAACAAGTCCACTGACCTGATGGGAAATACACCACTGGATATACCCACTGAAATATAACCAGTATAATAGCTTGTTTCAATATAAACTTTGTGCAGAGGCACTTTTATAACAGCCCCTCCATAGGCTTCTAACAATACATCTATCTTGCAATAGGTATCGTCAGTTATGGGCAGTACATCTTCTCTTAATAACGTGAGATAACTGCCAGTGTCTCTGAAAGAAATTATCTCAGTTAGATGTGATTCGTCAAATCCTACTTTATCTCTCGAAAAGTAAGGACTCATCGCTGAACGAATCTTTTCGTCAGATACACTTTCTGACGCTAGTCATCTATCCTGAGTAACATTATCTAAAACAGTAGGATCAGAGGAATTGCTAGGATTTTGGTGCCTTTGTTGCTCGGAAGAGGATACGACTTGTGTGGGGGCGCCAGCCGCACGACTGTTTCTCGTATCTCTTTCTAACTTATAGCAATACTCTCTAGCATGTCCTTTTCTGTTACAATAGGTACATTTAACTTTCTTCTTCTCGATACCAGATTTCTGTCTAGCCACAGAGACAGATTCAGGATTGTGAGTTTTCCTGGTAAAGGTACGAGAAGTTACAGTAGCAGGTACATCAGGCCGGCAATGAGCAGCTGATTTAGTTTGCCAAATTCTAGGACAATTTTTAGTTACCTTGTTTCTCTGTGTTTTAGTACGTACAAGTTTGTGAGAAATCTCATAATTGTCTGCTAATGCTGCAGTTTCCAGAATATCTGAGGTAGTATGATCGATCAGATATTCTTGTATGTCAGCAGACATACAGTTGTTAAACTCTTCGTGTAGTAACAACTGAACAAGACTGTCGTAGTTGTTACATTTAGCAGCTCTACACCACCTCTCAAATGCAACTTTTTTCTCACGAGCAAACTCTACACAAGTTTGATTTTGTCTTCGTTGTAACGTACGAAATGCTCTTTGATAACTTACAGGTAACAAGTTATGTCTCTAGAATTGTTTGTTTGACAGCGTCATAACTAATGTACTTGGCAAATGGCAAAGCAGCCGTACAAGTTTGAGCTCTTCCTGTCAATGCTGTATGCAACAATGTTGCCCAGTGCTTACGTGGCCAGTTCATAGCACGAGCCTGGTTCTCAAACACATCAAAATATGTGTCTAAGTCACTTTCAAAAAACTTAGGAACCATGGATGCAGCTTTCTGCACATTAAATGTGTCCTGTGATCTATCAGTCTGTTGTCTTAACAGACGAACATTTTCCCTTTGGAAATCTTCTTAGTTCAATTTCCTCTGTGCCTCTATTTGTGCAGTCTGCAACATAATGAGGCGTTCCAACCTCTCAAACTGTTCCTGAGAGATAGGACCAGTGGGTAATGGAGGAGTAGGGAAATTAACATGGTCTGGACGGTCCTTAGGTCGGACACTTGGTCCAGCCGTCTCTAGAGTGTCTAGATCTGGTCTAGGATAAGTAAATACAGGTGTAGTATACACTGTACTAGTATTAGGCTGTGTCATACTACCAGCTATACTCTGTACTATAGTGTCAGTGAGGGAAGGCGTGAGCGAGAACTGAGCTACACTAGGCTCAGACACTAGGCTCACTTCTGCTCTAGTTGCTCTTTCATCTTCATCAAATAGAGTCATACTTCCTAATTGTGACACTAGACTTTCTGAATCTGAATCATAATCAGACATCTCTGTATGAGCAGGAAACAATATATCTTTAATTAATGCTCTGACAGTTTCTGCAGTGTAATTCCTGTTATACGTCACACCGAGATATTTGGCTACTTGCCAACACGTCTGAAGTTTTAATGTACTTAACTCAGACAAAGTCAGAGTATCAATTAACTGTTTCACTTTAGCATACATCACGAAAATAATTGTACTACGAGAGAGTGATTATGGGAAACTATAATCCTAATAGGAATTTTAGTGTTGGTTGTCTTAGAGCTAGAGCTCATAAACAGTATTTCCATCTCCTTGGATCAAGAGACTCAGTCAGGTACATACATCCACCTGGTTTGTACAAGACTAAACTCAAAGTCTTCAGATTAGGAAAGTACTCAAAGTGTTTGATCATAGAAGTACTAGAATGTCAAACTGGACAATTTCTCCAACACATTGGATCAAGACCCTCCCGGACAGGCCCCCATTTGTTACAAAAAACGCGATTCTAAAAGCTTAGAGCTCTCCAGTGAATACTAGAAAGGACTGCCCTTCTAGCATCCAGCCTGTTACTGGGTTTTCGTAACAAGTAGTCAGTATCCTTGTCCAATTATCCATTAAAATTCAGTATTGTTTAATAGCGCTTTAGGATTACAACTGGTAGGCTACTAACTAGAGAAATTAAAATTTAATAAATTTATTAAGCAGTAAGTTGTCTAGAGGTATATTATCAAATTAAATTAATTACAGCAATCAAAATAAAATCAATCTCTCGAGTTCAATATTGTGCTGAAAGCACATATCACATTTATAATTCTTAAGTACCGTCAGGTACATTAACATTTAATAAGATATTATAAATATGTACAAGTGTGTGTATGTGTGTAAGTGCTCTTAAGTAGTTAGCTATGTCTCAAGACTCGAATAAGACTTAAACAAGTGACTGACAAAGTCCTCAAATAAACTAACTTCTTGACCGACTGGCAACCCGAACAGTCTGCTTGAACAACAAAGAATGCTAAGCCCAATAGCAATGCAATATCAAGCGACTGCGACACAGAATCAGGAACTGGGAAATAATATAATGACTCTAAGTAGGGACCATCAACAGATCCTCCACAAAAGTTACCAAACTCCCATACTACTGAATCTAAGTTCAGCATAGGAAAACCCGACTGTGACAATGCACAGAAACCAGTACAAAATTAGGTCAGAAGCTATAGCTAAGGACCTGAGATGTTCAGAGTGTCTATGTGACACACAACCTCAGTACAACGTCGAAAATCACAAAGTCTATACAATGTTCTGTGAACAGAGTTCTACAGAACTAACAAGAATAATGAGACAGACAATCTGTCCAACCACCAAGCGAGTCTAGAGCAGACTGACTACTTCACGAGAGGTTAGGACACTCCCCCCTCGATCACGTGATAGCTACGTGGACAACTGCAGCTCAGAAGCCGGCAGTATAACGAGCGACAAGCGATAATTACAGTAGTTTGACAATCAAGACTAACTGAGCACATTTTATATACATCCTAACAACATAAGCTACGTCAAATAACAATATAAGGCAATACATTTGCGATTTAGCTATTATCGCAAATATAAGCAATATAAAATTAAATGAAAAGGTAATATACATTACATATATACATAATAATCATTGTAACCCATTCAGGGGTTGCAACAAGGAATAACGTCTTGTAGGAGTGAGGAAGAGCCAGTTGTGAGTGTGGGGGAAGTTCGTGAGGCAGTAGGTAAAATGAAAGGGGGTAAGGCAGCTGTGATTGATGGGATAAAGATAGAAATGTTAAAAACAGGTGGGGATATAGTTTTGGAATGGTTGGTGTTATTATTTAATAAATGTATGGAAGAGGGTAAGGTACCTAGGGATTGGCAGAGAGCATACTTAGCTCCTTTGTATAAAGGCAAAGGGGACAAAAGAGAGTGCAAAAATGACAGTGGAATAAGTCTGTTGAGTATACCTGGTAAAGTGCATGGTAGTTATTATTGAAAAAATTAAGAGTAAGACAGAAAGCAGGATAGCAGATGAACAAGGAGGCTTTAGGAAAGGTAGAGGGTGTGCAGACGAAGTGTTTACAGTGAAACATATAGGTGAACATTATTTAGATAAGGCTAAAGAGGTTTTTGTGGCATTTATGGATTTGGAAAAGGCGTATGACAGGGTGGATAGGGGGCAATGTGGCAGATGCTGCAGGTGTATGGTAGAGGAGGTAGGTTACTGAAAGAAGTAAAGAGCTTTTACGAGGATATTGAGGCTCAGGTTAAAGTATGTAGGAAAGAGGGAGATTATTTCCCAGTAAAAGTAGGCCTTAGACAAGGATGTGTGATGTCACCGTAGTTGTTCAATATATTTATAGATGTGATTGTAAGAGAAGTGAATGCTAGGGTCCTGGCATTAGGTGTGGAGTTAAAAGATAAAGGAGCAAACACAAAGTGGGAGTTGTCACAGTTGCTTTTTGCTGATGACACTGTGCTCTTGGGACATTCTGAAGAGAAGTTGCAGAGGTTTGTGGATGAATTTGGTAGGGTATGTAAAAGAAGAAAATTAAAAGTGAATACAGGAAAGAGAATGGTTATGAGGATACAAAGATTACATGACGAAAGATTGGATATCAGATTGGAGAGAGAGAGTATGGAGTAGGTGAATGTGTTCAGATATTTGGGAGTGAACGTGTCAGCGGATGGGTCTATGAAAAATGAGGTGAATCATAGAACTGATGAGGGGAAAAGGGTGAGCGGTACACTTAGGAGTATGTGGAGACAAAGAACTTTGTCCTTGCAAGGAAAGAGGGGAATGTATGAGAGTATAGTTTTACCAACGCTCTTACATGGGCGTGAAGCATGGGTGATGAAGGTTGCAGCGAGGAGGAGGCTGGATGCAGTGGAGATATCATGTCTGAGGGCAATGTGTGGTGTGAATATAATGCAGAGAATTCTTAGTTTGGAAGTTAGGAGAAGGTGCGGGATTGCCAAAACTGTTGTCCAGAGGACCGAGGAAGGGTTGCTGAGGTGGTTCGTACATGCAAAGAGAATGGAACGAAACAGAATGACTTCGAGAGTGTATAAATCTGTAGTGGAGGGAAGGCGGGGTAGGGGTCGGCCTAGGAAGGGTTGGAGGGAGGGGGTGAATGAGGTTTTGTGTGCGAGGGGCTTGGACTTCCAGGAAGCGTGCGTGAGCGTATTTGATAGGAATGAATGAAAACAAATGGTTTTTAATACTTGACATGCTGTTGGAGTGTAAACAAAGGAACATTTATGAAGCGATTCAGGGAAACTGGCAGGCCGGACTTGAGTCCTGGAGTTGGGAAGTACAGCGACTGGACTCTGAAGGAAGAGTGTTAATGTTACAGTTTTATAACTGTAGTGTAAAGCACCCCTCTGGCAAGACAGTGATGGAGTGAACGATGATGAAAGTTTTTTTCTTTTTTCCGGCCACTCTGCCTTGGTGGGAATCGGCCGATGTGTTATATATATATATATATATATATATATATATATATATATATATATATATATATATATATATATATATATATATATATATATATATATATATATTATATATATATTATTTATTATTATAATATATGGATGTGAAGAATGAGTTGCAAATGCTGCAGCGAGGAGGAGGCTGGAGGCAGCGGAGATGTCGTGTTTAAGGGCAATGTGTGGTGTAAATATTATGCAGCTAATTCGAGTGTGTGGAAATTAAGAGGAGGTGAGTTACTAAAAGTATTAATCAGAGGACTGAAGAGAGTTTGTTGAGATGGTTTTGTCATTTAGAGAGGATTCAGCAAAATAGGACGACTTGGAGGATGTATAAATCTGTATTGGAGGGAAAGAGGAGTAGGGGTCGTCCTTGGAAAGGCTGGAGGGAGGGAAGGGGGTAAAAAAAGGTTTAGGACGCAAGTAGCTTAGACATACAGCTGGCATGTGTGAGCGTTTTACATAGGAGTATTTGGTGTATTTGGAGCTATTTTGTGTATGTATGTGTGTGTACTCACCTAGTTGTACTCACCTAGTTGTACTCACCTAGTTGTACTCACCTAGTTGTACTCACCTAGTTGTACTCACCTAGTTGTACTCACCTAGTTGTACTCACCTAGTTGTACTCGCCTAGTTGTACTCACCTAGTTGTACTCACCTAGTTGTACTCACCTAGTTGTACTCACCTAGTTGTACTCGCCTAGTTGTACTCACCTAGTTGTACTCACCTAGTTGTACTCACCTAGTTGAACTCACCTAGTTGTACTCACCTAGTTGTACTCACCTAGTTGTACTCACCTAGTTGTACTCACCTAGTTGTACTCACCTAGTTGTACTCGCCTAGTTGTACTCACCTAGTTGTACTCACCTAGTTGAGGTTGCAGGGGTCGAGACTCAGCTCCATGTCCCGCCTCTTCACTGATCGCTAGCAGGTCCTCTCTCTCCCTGCTCCATGAGCTTTATCATACCTCGTCTTAAAGCTATGTATGGTTCCTGCCTCTACTACATCACTTGCTAGACTATTCCACTTCCTAACTACTCTGTGACTGAAGAAACACTTCCTAACATCCCTTTGATTCATCTGAGTCTTTAATTTCCAATTATGACCCCTCGTTTCTGTGTCCCCTCTTTAGAACATCCTGTCTCTGTCCACCTTATCTATTCCACGCAGTCTTTTCTATGTCGTTATCATGTCTCCTCTAACCCTCCTGTCCTCCAGTATCGTCAGGCCAATTTCCCTTAGCCTTTCTTCGTAGGACATTCCCTTTGGCTCTGGAACTAACCTTGTCGCAAACCTTTGCATTTTCTCTAATTTCTTGACGTGCTTGACCAGGTGTGGGTTCCAAACTGGAGCTGCATACTCAAGTATGGGCCTGATGTAAACAGTGTACAGTGTCTTGGACGATTCCTTACTAAGGTATCGGAACGCTATTCTCAGGTTTGCCAGGCGCCCGTATGCTGCAACAGTTATCTGGTTAATGTGTGCCTCCAGAGACATACTCGGTGTTATGGTCACCCCAAGATCTTTCGCCTTGAGCGAGGTTTGCAGTCCTTGGCCACCTAGTCTATACTCTGTCTGCGGTCTTCATGACCTTGCACTTGGCAGGGTTGAATTCAAGAAGCCAATTGCTGAACCACATGTCCAGCCTGTCCAGGTCTAATTGAAGTCCTGCCTGGTCCGAATCTGATTTAATTCTCCTCATTAACTTCACATCATCTGCGAACAGGGACATCTCTGAGTCTATCCCTTCCATTATGTCATTCACATATACCAGAAATATCACTGGTCCTAGGACGGACCCCTTTGGGACCCCGCTCGTCACAGGTGCCTGTGAGGGAAAAGTTCAATAGATAGGTATAGAAGGAATATATATAGTATCAGTAGTTTCACTGCCGGCTTCTAGTTAAGGTAGGGTAAGTCAATCTCCCGTTTTTCCCGCCTTTTCTCCCCCTCCCTGAAATTGATAGTTTGTCTGCCGGCTACTTGTTAAGGTAGGGTCAGTCTTGCTCCCGCTATCCCGTCCCCTCCCTCTTCTCCCCCCCCCCGAAAGGTGACGTGTGGGGCTCTGGTTAAACAGTAAATCACTAGACTCACAGCTCCCACCTCTACTGTAAGTACATGCCTGCCTTGTATTCTAGTGAATTTATTGGTTGAAAGCTTCACTTTTGACCAATAATAAACTTAGTCCTTTCAGTCTTGCTCTAGGTTGACTGTTGTAATAATCACCACGTCTTTTGAATATTGTACACTACCATGAAGAGTGATTATTTAAGCAGTGGGTAACCTGTCTATCTTTCCAGCTTGGATGTCAGAGAGGGTCACCTGGCAATCAACGAGTAGAACGGATGGAGTAGGACTAACGTCCAGAGACTTCGCCAATTTGATCTCACTACCTGTGCACCGGTATGAAATTGCAGGACGTAACTCCACAGCATTGCAGCGGTAAAGAACCTGCTTTCCTGTCTTCGGGATAGAATACTCACTGGTATACTGTGAAGAACTAGCCAGTGGATGGTCACCAACACCTGCGACCCCCTCCCTTATCATCAGCAACGGCTACGGTTTCAACAACAGTGTCACCAACACCAGACACCATTGTAGATATTAGTGTTGAGTTCAAATGTTATTTTATTCATTTCATTTTTCATTTTTCTTTCAAATAGGATGTACGTTTCATGTTTTATTGTTTTATGTTTGATTTAATAAATAATAAAGTGTTTATCTTTGTGAATTATTATTTATTTTTCTATTCATTAATTTTCCTGAGGAGGAGCCCGCCTGAGTAATACTGTCTGAAGTTGTTACAGGGCTGAGTAAGCCTTCACAAGTGGCGACCTTGCCAGGATCAACTCTACTGAATCAAGATTCAACTCCATCTCGAATCTACCATTGGAACTTCAACGCCGCATACCACAGACGGTTACCACCAGCCATGAGTAATCATTCTCTATGGTAGGACTACGGTACAGGTATTTAAGAGATTTGGTGATTGTTATAGTCTCAATTTATTGTAAGTCAAGTCAGGCAGGATATAATATTTAATTCTGCCACCTTTTTGGAGCTTGAAACAGTTTGGAGGATTAGACTCTAGGGACCCGAGATTTTCCAGTGACAACTTGTTTCATTGAGCTCTTTATTGTATCAAGGGAACTGTCATAGGACACTCTTGATTTGTTGGTGAGAAGATTGGATGGTCAAGGGACCCCATTCTACTTACTGTTTGCTCAGAGCCGGCATAGAACCCTTCGTTTAATTGAAGCAGGGATGGAGCCCTCTGGTTTATTTACAGCTTGAGCGGAGCAGGAATTGAACCCTCCATTTTCTTTAATACCCGTTTCATTTCCCCTGATAGTTTAAGTTATTCTTGCAAGCATGGATGAATACCAGTTTTGGATGAATGCTGGAAGTAAGTTAGGAATAACAGGGAAAAATTTAGAATCTTTCATTAGTGCTAAGATCCAGGAAAGACTTGAAAGAGAGAGAATTGAGAGAGAAGAAAGACAGTTAGAAAGGGAAAGAGAAGAAGAAAAGGAGAGAGAGAGAATAGAAAGAGAAGAGAATAAGGAGAGAGAGAGAATCGAAAGAGAAGAGAAAAAGGAGAAAGAGAGAATTGAGAGAGAAATCCGAGAAAGACAGAAAGAGAGCAAGAAGACCAAAAAGAGCGTGATAGACTTGATCGTGAGGAAAGAGCTAGGGAACGTGAGGAACAAGCTAAGATACGTGAGGAACAGGTTAAATTAAGAGAACTTGAGGAAAGAGCAAAGGATAGAGAAGTTGAGGAAAAAGCTAGAGAGCATGAGTTAATAGAGAGAGAAAAGGATCGTGAGCTCGAAAAATCTCGCCTTGAATTAGAGAATAAAAAGTTAACTTTTACACAACAACAATTCGATGAAGGAGTAATGGAACAACGTGCAGTCAGTGCACATATTCCAACACTTAATTTACCTCCCTTCACAGAGGGGGAAGACATTACTTCATACATTATCAGGTTTGAAAATACCGCTACCCTCTGTGAATGGCCTGCTGACACCTGGGCTACCAGGTTAGGAATGTTATTTTCTGGTACAGCCTTGAATATCTATGCAACTTTGTCACAGGATATCATATGTAATTATAACCTACTAAAGAAGGCAATCCTTAAAGCATATCAAAAAACCACTAATTTTTACAGGAAAGATTTCAGGTATGCCACCTTACAGCCTGGCCAGAACTTTCAACAGTTACAGGTAACACTCTTTCGTTTGTTCGTCTTTTGGATAGAGAGTTCAGGAATTGATCACAGTTATGAATCTCTTCGAGACTTCATGGTTGCTGACCAGTTCCTGACAGCTCTTCCTCACCAGATACGAACATTCATTAGAGAACGTAACCTGATTAAAGCTGAGGAAGTTGCTGAGGCTGCTGACCTGTATGCTGAGGCTCACAATTCCTATAAAGACCTAAAGGGATCGAACCCTAAGGGCAAGGGTTCATCAGACCTTAAGAAATCAAAGCCTCTAGTGGAAAGTAAAATGACTTCTTTTATTCCTGTTTGTCATTTGTGTGGTGTTAAGGGACATAAACGTCCAGATTGTCCTAAGAAAGTCCAAAAAGTTGGAAGATGTTTTAAAGACTGTAATGACCAAGCACCCTTCTGTTCAGGAACAGTTAATGGACTTACTGTATCTACCATTTTACGAGACACTGGATGCACATGTATAGTCATTTCTGATAAGCTGTTTCCTAACCTTAAAGACACTCATTCCTCTGCTATAATTTCAGACTACTTGGGCCGTACAGACACTTTTCCTACCATCCGTTGTTACATTAGGTCTAAATGGTTCACAGGTTGGTCTGAAGCCGTACTAGCTCCCATCACTTCTTGCTCCGTACTAATAGGTAATGTAAAAGGTGCCCTTCTTCCTTCTGAGGTTGACCTTTCATCACCAAAGATGGACATAAGTGTTTCAGATCCTCTTCCTGTAGAGTCAGAGAAGCCGCTCGAAAGTTCAGATGAGACAATGTCTCGCGAGATTCATGTGGGATTAAAAACCAGTGATGCTACTCTCGAAAGCAAGGAAGTAGGATCACAAGTTCACTTGTTAGATGAAAGTGAAGATATCACCTCCGATACCATAAATGTCTTGACTAGGGCTCAGACCAAAGCCCAGGCTTCTCCTACTGTCCATCCTTTGATTTTCCCTGACTTTAAGCCTTTAGATATATCGAAGGACTCCTTTGTCAATTTACAACGTAATTGCCCTTCTCTTCAGAATTGCCATAATGCCGCTAAACAAAATCAAGTTATCCAAAGGAAAAACTTTTCATATAAATTTGAATATATAAAAGGTATCTTGTACAAGTCAGTATTCAAATTAAATTCAGATGAGATAGACTATTCCATCTTAGTTGTTCCAAGTCAATGCAGAGAGACTGTTCTTAAAATGGCTCATGACCTGCCAGTGGCCGGAAATTTCTCGCATCGTAAAACCTTAAATAAAATTAGGGAAACCTATTTTTGGCCTAAAATGTCCTCAGATGTCACTACCTATTGTAGATCGTGTAAAGTTTGCCAACTGTCATCCTCCCGAGGTACCAGGCGAGTACCTATGGTCAAAATGCCTATCTTTACGGTACCGTTTGAAAGAGTAGCTATTGACATCGTTGGTCCTTTATCTCCACTTTCATCTGGGGGACATAGATATATATTAACATTGGTCGATTATGCTTCGAGTTTCCCTGAAGCCATACCCTTAAAGACCATAACTACTACAGAGGTGGCTGAAGCCCTTTTGTCCATCTTCTCCAGAGTGGGCATCCCTAGAGAAATTTTGTCTGACCGTGGGACACAATTCACATCTGACTTAATGCAACATCTATACCAACTTCTGGGAGTGAAGCCTCTCTTCACCACACCCTATCATCCCAGCTGTAATGGGAGGATTGAGCGCCAGCATTCGATTCTCAAGTCCATTTTAAGGAAACTTTGCTCCCTTAAACCTAAGGAGTGGCATCGTTACCTACCCTGTGCTTTGTTTGCCATGAGGGAAGTTCCCAGTGACTCTTTGGGGTTTTCACCTTTTGAACTTCTCTATGGTAGACAGGCCAGAGGTCCACTGTCCATCCTTCATGACTTATGGACTAATGAGGAGGTAAATGCTGAGGTTCAGTCTTCTTACCAGTTTCTCCTTGACCTTAGATCCAAACTTGAGGAGACCTCTGACATAGTTTCGAAAAACCTAAGCTTGTCAATGGACCAGTACAAAACCTATTTTGATTCCAAAAGTCAGAGGAGAAGTTTTAAAGTAGGTGATGAAGTTCTTGTACTTTTGCCGATTAAGTCAAATAAATTATTAGTAGCATGGAAAGGTCCATATAAAGTATTAAAAATTTGTGGGAAAGTTGATTACCTCATAGAAGTCAAGGGGAAACCTAAGCTTTATCATATCAACATCCTTAAGAAATATTACCGAAGAAATTCGGTTAACTGCCTTAATAACTTTGACTTAGTTTTTCCACACGAACTTGATAAGACAACTGAAGAATGTAAAGTGTGCGTAATTGACACCTCTAACTTAGACTATGATGAAAAACTACATGACTTGGTGACTCTTGACCACTCGGATGCAACCAACATTAATATTAATGAATCTTTGGATGACCATAAGAGACATGAACTACTTCAATGTGTGAGTAACTTTTCAGACGTCTTTACTGATATTCCAGGTGTTACCTCCACGGTAGTCCATAAGATTGACTTATTGACGGACAATCCTATCAAACGGAAATTATACCAAGTTCCAGTTCACCTTAGGGATGCATTTGACCGAGAGGTAGACAAATTATTAAAACTAAAGATCATTGAACCTTCAGTATCTGCATATTGCTCACCAGTAGTCATGGTTAAGAAGGAGGACAATTCATATAGACTTGCTATTGACTTCAGAGGCCTTAATGCTATAACTCGGTGGGATGCTGAGCCTATGCCCTTAATAGATAGCGATCTACACAAATTTTATGACGCTTCCTTCTTTTCAGAGATTGATATTGCACAGGCATATCATCAAGTAATGTTTGATCCTTCTTCTAAGCAGTACACCGCTTTTCCTACACACCAAGGACTGATGCAGTATAGAACTATGCCCTTCGGTTTGGTAACTGCCTGTGCTACCTACGTGAGACTGATGAGAAAGGTCTTGGGTAATATGCCAAATGTTTCAGTTTATTTTGATAACTTTTACGTAATGACATCCACGTGGGGCGAACATATCCAAACATTAACATCAGTTTTGCGTAGGTTACGCTCACATGGCCTCACTGCCAAGCCGAAGAAATGCTTCCTTGGGTATAACAAGATTAGATATCTTGGACTGATACTTTCTAATAACTCTCTGCAGCCTCTCCCCAGTAAGATCAAAGCTTTATTAGAATTTAAATTCCCCAAAACCAAGAAACTCATGCGTAGCTTTCTTGGTTCTGTAAATTTTTATGCACGGTTTATCCCGAATCTTGCTGATCTTACAGGCATCTTATCCGACTTTCTTAAAAAGTCTGCGAAGGAACCTCTTGAACTTTCCGACGTAGCTCGGGGAAAGTTGAATGAGATTAAAAGTATCTTTTCGAAAGACCCTATACTTAAGATTCCAGATATTAATAAAACATTTTGTTTGAGAACTGATGCCTCCAATACTGGCTTAGGTGCGGTGCTACTACAATACCATGATGGTACTCCCTTCCCTGTAGGCTTCCTAAGCCGGAAACTCCTTCCCACAGAAACAAGATACTCCACAATAGAAAAGGAATGTTTAGCCCTTGTGTGGGGTATCTCCAAACTTAAATTTTATTTGTTGGGAAAAGAATTCATTTTAGAAACGGACCACAAACCTTTGATATACCTAGAAACTTTTAAGAGAACCAACAGTCGACTCTTGAGGTGGACATTGGCATTCCAGGCTTTTAAGTTCCATATTGTGTATATCAATGGTTCATCCAATTATTTCTCTGACTGGTTAAGTCGTGACAGTATGTAGAAGATTTGTTGCCTTACGCGACTTCCACATGTTAGAACTTTTTCCTCGCCTATTCTTCTTATACTCCTTGACTATAAGTCTTGGCATGAGGGAGTGTGAGGGAAAAGTTCAATAGATAGGTATAGAAGGAATATATATAGTATCAGTAGTTTCACTGCCGGCTTCTAGTTAAGGTAGGGTAAGTCAATCTCCCGTTTTTCCTGCCTTTTCTCCCCTTCCCTGAAATTGATAGTTTGTCTGCCGGCTACTTGTTAAGGTAGGGTCAGTCTAGCTCCCGCTATCCCGTCCCCTCCCTCTTCTCCCCCCCCCCCCCGAAAGGTGACATGTGGGGCTCTGGTTACACAGTAAATCACTAGACTCACAGCTCCCAACTCTACTGTAAGTACATGCCTGCCTTGTATTCTAGTGGATTTATTGGTTGAAAGCTTCACTTTTGACCAATAATAAACTTAGTCCTTTCAGTCTTGCTCTAGGTTGACTGTTGTAATAATCACCACGTCTTTTGAATATTGTACACTACCATGAAGAGTGATTATTTAAGCAGTGGGTAACCTGTCTATCTTTCCAGCTTGGATGTCAGAGAGGGTCACCTGGCAATCAATGAGTAGAACGATGGAGTAGGACTAACGTCCAGAGACTTCGCCAATTTGATCTCACTACCTGTGCACCTGTATGAAATTGCAGGACGTAACTCCACAGCATTGCAGCGGTAAAGAACCTGCTTTCCTGTCTTCGGGGTAGAATACTCACTGGTATACTGTGAAGAACTAGCCAGTGGATGGTCACCAACACCTGCGACCCCCCCCTTATCATCAGCAACGGCTACTGTTTCAACAACAGTGTCACCAACACCAGACACCATTGTAGATATTAGTGTTGAGTTCAAATGTTATTTTATTCATTTCATTTTTCATTTTTCTTTCAAATAGGATATACCTTTCATGTTTTATTGTTTTATGTTTGATTTAATAAATAATAAAGTGTTTATCTTTGTGAATTTTTATTTCTTTTTCTATTCATTAATTTTCCTGAGGAGGAGCCAGCCTGAGTAATACTGTCTGAAGTTGTTACAGGGCTGAGTAAGCCTTCACAGTGCCCACTGTGATACCTCATCCCGCACCATGACTCGTTGTTGCCTCCCTGTCAAGTATTCTCTGATCCATTGCAGTGACCTTCCTGTTATACGCGCCTGATCCTCTAGTTTCTTCATTAGTCTCTTGTGAGGAACTGTGTCGAAGGCCTTCTTGCAGTCCAAGAAAATGCAATCAACCCACCCCTCTCTCTCGTGTTGCACTTCTGTAACTTTGTCATAGAACTTCAGAAGTTTTGTGACACAGGATTTGCCTTCCATGAATCCGTGCTGGTTATCGTTTATAATCTTGTTCCGTTCCAGGAGCTCCACCACTCTTCTCCTGATAATCTTCTCCATGACTTTGCATACTATACAGGTCAGTGACGGTGGAAATAAATGGTATAAAATACTGACACAATGGAAATATAAACACATGTGCAGTATAATGTGACCCTTTATTGACAACGTTTCGCCCACACAGTGGGCTTTTTCAAGTCACAAACAGATCTACCTGGGGTGGAAGGTACGTGAGTATTTATAGTCAGATTCAGAATGCTGAGGTCAGGTGGAGAATGCTGCATCTGAAGATGTACCGAGTGGGGTTATAGAGTCTAAAATCTTGGGTAGCTTGGAAGGGAGACTGGATAAGTTTGTGAGCAGACCTTCTGCAGTGTTCTTCCATTCCTATATTCTTATGTGGGATAGCGATGAAGAAGTTTCTTGGCAAGTGGTTCAGCTATGTTATAGAAGCCACTATTCTGGTTGAAGTTGTCGGATATAGAAATAAGTGATGATTCCAGGATTCTTTGGTATTGAGTGTTGTCTTCTGTGGCGATAAGTCTTGAGTTTCTGTAGTTTATCAAGTGGTTGTGTGAATTACGGTGTTGTACACAGGCATTCCTTGTATCGTCAGACCTGCTTGCGTATTGGTGTTCTGAAATACATGTTTGGAGGTCCCTTGATGTTTCGCCCAGGTATAATTTGTTGCAGTCATTACAAGGGATTATGTATACCCCTGCAGAGGGTGGAAGCTTGTCATATCTATCACTGGTAATGTCCTTGATGGTCGTGGTTGTGGAGGTAGGCACTGGTGACACAGTGACACTGGTCTGTAATTTAGTGCCTCTTTCCTGTCTCCTTTTTTAAAAATAGGAACTACATTTGCGGTCTTCCATACATCAGGTAGTTGCCCAGTTTCAAGGGATGTGTTGAAGATTGTGGTTAGTGGCACACAGTATATCTGCTCCCTCCCTGAGGACCCACGAAGAGATGTTGTCCGGTCCATTGCCTTTGATGTATCAAGATCACTTAGCAGCTTCTTCACCTCCTCAGTTGCGTGCATATCGTCCAGCATCTGTTGGTCTCCTTCCCTGTTGGTGTCCCCCTCTGTCCTGTCTTCCCAGAATCCTTTCTGTCGCCACAGTGAATACTTCCTTAAATCTCCTGTTGAGCTCCTCGCGTACCTCTTGTTCGTTTCTTGTGAGTTCACCACCTTCTTTCCTCAGCCTGATCACCTTGTCTTTGACTGTCGTCTTTCTCCTAATGTGGCTAAACAACAGTTTTGGGTCATACTTGGCTTTCGATGCTATGTCATTTTCGTACTGTCGCTGGGCCTCCCTCCTTATCTGCGCATATTGGTTTCTGGCTCTTCGACTGATCTTGTTTTCCTGGGTTCTTTGCCTTCTATACCTCTTCCATTCTCTAATGCACCCTGTTTTTGCCTCCCTGCTCATTCGGGTAAACCAAGGACTCGTTTTGGTCTTCCCATTGTTTCTGTTGCCCTTGGGAACAAACCTTTCCTCTGCCTCCTTGCATTTTGTTGTTACATACTATATCATTTCATTTACTGTCTTTCCTGCCAGTTCTCTGTCCCACCGCACCTCCCGCAGGAAGTTCCTCATACCTGTGTAGTCCCCCCTTTTATAGTTTGATTTTTCCCATTCGACTCCTGTTACCCTCTCCACCTGTGACTCTACTATGTAATCAAAACTCAGGACTACGTGGTCACTAACTCCGAGGGGCCTCTCATATGTGATGTCATCAATGCCTGAGCTACTCAGGGTGAACACAAGGTCCCCTCGCTCTCTGGTACTGTCCCTGATGTGTTGATACATGAGGTTTTCCAGTACCACATCCATCATCTTGGCTCTCCATGTTTCGGGGCCCCCATGAGGCTCCAGGTTTTCCCAATCGATCTCTCTGTGGTTGAAATCATCCATAACCAGTAACTTTGCTCTGCACATTTGAGCTCTTAGTGCCACGTCAGCCAGTGTGTCCATCATCGCTCTGTTGTTCTCATCATATTCCTCTCTTGGCCTCCTGCAGTTCTGTGGTGGGTTATACATCACAGCAATGACTACCTTATGTTCCCCAGATTGAATTGTGCTGCTATATAGTCCCTTTCTCCAATTTCGTCCATGCCCTCCATTTCCTCGAAACTCCATCGGTTTTTTATGAGCAATGCAACCCCTCCTCCCCCTCTGCTCTTTCTATCTTTCCTCAGGATCTGATATCCCGGTGGGAATACTGCATCTGTTATTGTCTCAATGTGTTTCGTTTCTGTGACTGCTATGATGTCCGGGGACTTCTCCTTGATTGTTTCGTGCCATTCCTCGTATTTATTTGCTATTCCATCTGCGTTTGTGTACCACACCTTCAGCTTCTTGTCTATCACGGTGGACCTGGGAGAATATTGGGGTTGGGGGTGGGAGCCCTGGGGGGGTTATGAGGGTTTGTGGTGTGGGTGGGATTTGTGGTGGAGGGTGAGGGCAGCGTGCCCGTAGGGAGCTGCTGTGGCAGTGGGGTTTGTGATGTGGGGGTGGGGGCAGAGGGAACAGTGTGGGGGTGTTGGTTGAGGTTGTTCAGTTGCTTCGGAGTTGTTGTGGTTGGAGTTCTTGTGTGTGTGTGTGTGTGTGTGTGTGTGTGTGTGTGTGTGTGTGTGTGTGTGTGTGTGTGTGTGTGTGTGTGTGTGTGTGTGTGTGTGTACATTCAAATGAGACAGGAAACAAACAAGTCACGCCTTCTTCCCCCCCATGATGCACAAATGTTTAATAAGACAAATCATAAAAAAAAGGCCACAGTTTCACTGATTACATTACTGAGGTAACAAGCCATTACTCCTGGGTTATGTTGCCTCAGTAATTATATCATATAATCACAACGCTATCATATACGGGGGAGGAACAATGCTGGGTTAGTAGGTAAGACACATAGGCAACAGTTAGGCAACTTTATTCCGGAACGTTTCGCCTACACAGTAGGCTTCTTCAGTCGAATACAGAAAGTAGGCAGGAACAGTAGAGATGTGAAGACGATGTAATCAGTCCATCACCCTTGAAGTCATAGAATTTGAGGTTGTCAGTCCCTCAGCCTGGAGAAGTTCAGTTCCATAGTCAGGAACTATCTGAAGTTCAAGCGACAGTGCGGAGACTTAAATACTGTCGGAAGGAGAGGTGCAGAGTAGTAGTAGTAGTAGTAGTAGTGAGAATGTAGCCACTGAGAGGTCAGGTCCCTCTCAGATCCAACAGTTCTCACTTGAAAGGGTTGTTTAAGGCGTTTTCTGTACCAAGAGGCCATGTGTTGCAGTGTCTGACAAGATGAACATCAAAATGGTATACAGTACCGACAGGTTGGTAGGTAAGACACATAGGCAACAGTTAGGCAACTTTATTCCGAAACGTTTCGCCTGCACAGTAGGCTTCTTCCGTCGAATACAGAAAGTAGGCAGGAACAGTAGAGATGTGAAGACGATGTAATCAGTCCATCACCCTTGAAGTCGTAGAATTTGAGGTTGTCAGTCCCTCAGCCTGGAGAAGTTCAGTTCCATAGCCAGGAACTATCTGAAGATCAAGCGACAGTGCGGAGACTTACATTCTCACTACTACTACTACGACTCTGCACCTCTCCTTCCGACAGTATTTAAGTCTCCGCACTGTCGCTTGATCTTCAGATAGTTCCTGACTATGGAACTGAACTTCTCCAGGCTGAGGGACTGACAACCTCAAATTCTACGACTTCAAGGGTGATGGACTGATTACATCGTCTTCACATCTCTACTGTTCCTGCCTACATTCTGTATTCGACTGAAGAAGCCTACTGTGTAGGCGAAACGTTTCGGAATAAAGTTGCCTATGTGTTTTACCTACCAACCTGTCGGTATTGTATACCATTTTGATGTTCAATGCTGGGTTACCAGGGAGGCAGCAGGTGTTCCTGAGGGGAGCAGTGGGAAGGAGAGAGGGGTAGGGAAGGACGGGTTGCGGGATGGATGGAATGAAATGGAACGATAAGTATGTGAGTAAGGGAAGGAAGGAATGAATAGCTTGGAGTGGCTATGTGTAAGGAAAATGGAGATTGTGGATAGGGTTTGATGGAATTACCTAAAGAAATATAGAATATTCACTATTATCTACTCTACTTGATGATTTTCCACTCATGTTCACTCTACCTGATGATTCTCTACTCATCTTCACTCTTCCTGATGATTCTCCACTAATGTCCACCCAGTCAGATGATTCTCCACTCATGTCCACTCAGTCTGATGACTCTCCACTAATCCCCCACTCTACCTGATGATTCTGCACTCATGTCCACTCTACCTGATGATTCTCCACTCATGTCCACTCTGCCTGATGATTCTCCTCTCATGTCCACTCTGCCTGATGATTCTCCACTCATGTCCACTCTGCCTGATGATTCTCCACTCATGTCCACTCTGCCTGATGATTCTTCACTCATGTCCACTCTACACTGATGATTCTCCACTCATGTTCACTCTACCTGATAATTTTCGAATCGTTCAATTGCTTGAATGGTCTTATGAAAGACTTAATGTTACATTGGATCGGATTTACACATTTCCTCTGGTATAGGGAGTTGTAAGACGCTCTTCATCGTCTGGTCCTCCATACTGTACACGAATGTCCACTATACTGCCTACGGACACATACCGTATTTTCCGTCCTACCCTTGATCATAAGGGCGCATGCTGATATTCCAAGACTTTTTTGTTGGAAAAAGGCGCGCCTTATATGCCGGAAAATATGGTACGTGTACGAAACTTTACTGAGGTTTCGAACAGTAACACTGAACAAGTATGTAAAATACACACATGAGGTAACTAAGGCATTGTATTAGGGAAACGTTTTGCCAACAAGTGACTTCATCATATACAGAGAACAGAAAACATGGAGTATAGGTAGTGGGTGAGGTCAGGTGTTGCACGGGATGGAGGCTCACCTAAAATGGTTATAATTATAATCTTAAATTTTTAAAGGTGTGGACAGGTAAGTCAGATGACATAAAGTTCCAGTGGCTGGTTATATGACTAAGACTCGCGTCAGGAAACATTTGTCCTGTTTCCTGACAAATTTTACCCAACCTATGTGATAGCTGTGTTCTGCTTTGACATGATCTGTTGGACAAGAATTTCCGAGTTCTTGAAGGTAATCGCGTTTTGAGCGAGGTAGTTGCTACTGCCTCATGTGTAGTGGTTGTGGTGGGAGTCACACTCTTGCTTCACCTGTACACCCACGACTCTCAAACTTTCTTTTCTGAGCTGCAGTCATGTCCGTGAATCCTGTACGAGGTGTCTTGATCACAGTTTACTTATTTTCTGTTAAATTTCGTTTTTCCCCTTGTGAGAGCCGCTGAGAGCGACCACTCATGCTCAACTGCCTCCTAGTGATGAGAGCCGCTGAGAGTGACCACTCATGCTCAGCTGCCTCCTAGTGATGAGAGCCGCTGAGAGTGACCACTCATGCTCAGCTGCCTCCTAGTGATGAGAGCCGCTGAGAGCATCCACTCATGCTCAGCTGCCTCCTAGTGATGAGAGCCGCTGAGAGCGACCACTCATGCTCAGCTGCCTCCTAGTGATGAGAGCCGCTAAGAGTGACCACTCATGCTCAGCTGCCTCCTAGTGATGAGAGCCGCTGAGAGCATCCACTCATGCTCAGCTGCCTCCTAGTGATGAGAGCCGCTGAGAGCGACCACTCATGCTCAGCTGCCTCCTAGTGATGAGAGCTGCTGAGAGTGACCACTCATGCTCAGCTGCCTCCTAGTGATGAGAGCCGCTGAGAGCGACCACTCATGCTCAGCTGCCTCCTAGTGATGAGAGCCGCTGAGAGCGACCACTCATGCTCAGCTGCCTCCTAGTGATGAGAGCCGCCGAGAGCGACCACTCATGCTCAGCTGCCTCCTAGTGATGAGAGCCACTGAGAGCGACCACTCATGCTCAGCTGCCTCTTAGTGATGAGAGCCGCTGAGAGCGACCACTCATGCTCAGCTGCCTCCTAGTGATGAGAGCCGCTGAGAGTGACCACTCATGCTCAGCTGCCTCCTAGTGATGAGAGCCGCTGAGAGCGACCACTCATGCTCAGCTGCCTCCTAGTGATGAGAGCCGCTGAGAGTGACCACTCATGCTCAGCTGCCTCCTAGTGATGAGAGCCACTGAGAGTGACCACTCATGCTCAGCTGCCTCCTAGTGATGAGAGCCGCTGAGAGTGACCACTCATGCTCAGCTGCCTCCTAGTGATGAGAGCCGCTGAGAGCGACCACTCATGCTCAGCTGCCTCCTAGTGATGAGAGCCGCTGAGAGCGACCACTCATGCTCAGCTGCCTCCTAGTGATGAGAGCCGCTGAGAGTGACCACTCATGCTCAGCTGCCTCCTAGTGATGAGAGCCGCTGAGAGCGTCCACTCATGCTCAGCTGCCTCCTAGTGATGAGAGCCGCTGAGAGCGACCACTCATGCTCAGCTGCCTCCTAGTGATGAGAGCCGCTGAGAGCGACCACTCATGCTCAGCTGCCTCCTAGTGATGAGAGCCGCTGAGAGCGACCACTCATGCTCAGCTGCCTCCTAGTGATGAGAGCCGCTGAGAGCGTCCACTCATGCTCAGCTGCCTCCTAGTGATGAGAGCCGCTGAGAGCGACCACTCATGCTCAGCTGCCTCCTAGTGATGAGAGCCGCCGAGAGCGACCACTCATGCTCAGCTGCCTCCTAGTGATGAGAGCCACTGAGAGCGACCACTCATGCTCAGCTGCCTCTTAGTGATGAGAGCCGCTGAGAGCGACCACTCATGCTCAGCTGCCTCCTAGTGATGAGAGCCGCTGAGAGTGACCACTCATGCTCAGCTGCCTCCTAGTGATGAGAGCCGCTGAGAGCGACCACTCATGCTCAGCTGCCTCCTAGTGATGAGAGCCGCTGAGAGTGACCACTCATGCTCAGCTGCCTCCTAGTGATGAGAGCCACTGAGAGTGACCACTCATGCTCAGCTGCCTCCTAGTGATGAGAGCCGCTGAGAGTGACCACTCATGCTCAGCTGCCTCCTAGTGATGAGAGCCGCTGAGAGCGACCACTCATGCTCAGCTGCCTCCTAGTGATGAGAGCCGCTGAGAGTGACCACTCATGCTCAGCTGCCTCCTAGTGATGAGAGCCGCTGAGAGCGACCACTCATGCTCAGCTGCCTCCTAGTGATGAGAGCCGCTGAGAGTGACCACTCATGCTCAGCTGCCTCCTAGTGATGAGAGCCGCTGAGAGCCGCTGAGAGCGACCACTCATGCTCAGCTGCCTCCTAGTGATGAGAGCCGCTGAGAGCGACCACTCATGCTCAGCTGCCTCCTAGTGATGAGAGCCGCTGAGAGCGACCACTCATGCTCAGCTGCCTCCTAGTGATGAGAGCCGCTGAGAGCGACCACTCATGCTCAGCTGCCTCCTAGTGATGAGAGCCGCTGAGAGCGACCACTCATGCTCAGCTGCCTCCTAGTGATGAGAGCCGCTGAGAGTGACCACTCATGCTCAGCTGCCTCCTAGTGATGAGAGCCGCTGAGAGCGTCCACTCATGCTCAGCTGCCTCCTAGTGATGAGAGCCGCTGAGAGCGACCACTCATGCTCAGCTGCCTCCTAGTGATGAGAGCCGCTGAGAGCGACCACTCATGCTCAGCTGCCTCCTAGTGATGAGAGCCGCTGAGAGTGACCACTCACGCTCAGCTGCCTCCTAGTGATGAGAGCCGCTGAGAGCGTCCACTCATGCTCAGCTGCCTCCTAGTGATGAGAGCCGCTGAGAGCGACCACTCATGCTCAGCTGCCTCCTAGTGATGAGAGCCGCTGAGAGCGACCACTCATGCTCAGCTGCCTCCTAGTGATGAGAGCCGCTGAGAGCGACCACTCATGCTCAGCTGCCTCCTAGTGATGAGAGCCGCTGAGAGCGACCACTCATGCTCAGCTGCCTCCTAGTGATGAGAGCCGCTGAGAGTGACCACTCATGCTCAGCTGCCTCCTAGTGATGAGAGCCGCTGAGAGCGTCCACTCATGCTCAGCTGCCTCCTAGTGATGAGAGCCGCTGAGAGCGACCACTCATGCTCAGCTGCCTCCTAGTGATGAGAGCCGCTGAGAGCGACCACTCATGCTCAGCTGCCTCCTAGTGATGAGAGCCGCTGAGAGTGACCACTCATGCTCAGCTGCCTCCTAGTGATGAGAGCCGCTGAGAGCGTCCACTCATGCTCAGCTGCCTCCTAGTGATGAGAGCCGCTGAGAGCGACCACTCATGCTCAGCTGCCTCCTAGTGATGAGAGCCGCTGAGAGCGACCACTCATGCTCAGCTGCCTCCTAGTGATGAGAGCCGCTGAGAGTGACCACTCATGCTCAGCTGCCTCCTAGTGATGAGAGCTGCTGAGAGTGACCACTCATGCTCAGCTGCCTCCTAGTGATGAGAGCCGCTGAGAGCGTCCACTCATGCTCAGCTGCCTCCTAGTGATGAGAGCCGCTGAGAGCGACCACTCATGCTCAGCTGCCTCCTAGTGATGAGAGCTGCTGAGAGTGACCACTCATGCTCAGCTGCCACCTAGTGATGAGAGCTGCTGAGAGAGACCACGCATGCTCAGCTGCCTCCTAGTGATGAGAGCCGCTGAGAGTGACCACTCATGCTCAGCTGCCTCCTAGTGATGAGAGCCGCTGAGAGCGACCACTCATGCTCAGCTGCCTCCTAGTGATGAGAGCCGCTGAGAGCGACCACTCATGCTCAGCTGCCTCCTAGTGATGAGAGCCGCTGAGAGTGACCACTCATGCTCAGCTGCCTCCTAGTGATGAGAGCCGCTGAGAGCATCCACTCATGCTCAGCTGCCTCCTAGTGATGAACAGTTTCAGTATATTATAACATACAGTTCTGTGTACTCCTACATATATTGTTCACTTGTATAATACTAATTAATATTTCTGCATTGTATTTGCAAATGTAAATTATTCTCGATTAACATTTTCAAAATGATAATAAGTGAAGTATAAAATGTATGGAGCTGAGCTCCTCTGTTGGTGGAACACATATTGCAAATATAAACACATCAGCAGTATAATGTGATCCTTTATTGACAACGTTTCGCCCACACAGTGGGTTTTATTCAGTCACAAACAGATTTGTTTGTGATTTGATAAAGACCACTGTGTGGGCGAAACGTTGTCAATAAAGGATCACATTATACTGCATTTGTGTTTTTTTATCCATAGTGTCGGTATTTTATACCATTTATTTCCAGAACAGATATTACATTATACTGCTCTGGATATACACTTTCTACACACTTGCTGTGGGCGAAACGTTGTCAATAAAGGATCACATTATACTGCATTTGTGTTTTTTTATCCATAGTGTCGGTATTTTATACCATTTATTTCCAGAACAGATATTACGTCAACTATATTCTTCTGGTTGGTGGACTCATGTCAATAAACACTTTCTACACACTTGCTTTAATATAAATCCTCTGGATATACACTTTCTACACACTTGCTTTAATATAAATCCTCTGGATATACACTTTCTACACACTTGCTTTAATATAAATCCTCTGGATATACACTTTCTACACACTTGTTTTAATATAAATCCTCTGGATATACACTTTCTACACACTTGCTTTAATATAAATCCTCTGGATATACACTTTCTACACACTTGCTTTAATATAAATCCTCTGGATATACACACTTGCTTTAATATAAATCCTCTGGATATACACTTTCTACACACTTGCTTTAATATAAATCCTCTGGATATACACTTTCTACACACTTGCTTTAATATAAATCCTCTGGATATACATAAATGGAATCAGATGATAATATTTCTCAACTAAAATCAAATTGTAAAAGAACGAAAAATAATCCTGGATATACATAAATGGAATCAGATAATAATATTTCTCAACTAAAATCAAATTGTAAAAGAACGAAAAATAATCCTACAATTTATACACAATAATAATCCCCAGGAAATATTTTCCGCAAATGTAAAAGATACCAGGATGGGACGGACGGACCCCCTGGGACGGACCCCTGGGGCGGACCCCTAGGACGTCCCTGGTACGGACCCCTGGGGCGGACCCCTGGGACGGACCCCTGGGACGGACCCCTGGGACGGACCCCTGGGACGGACCCCTGGGGCGGACCCCTGGGACGGACCCCTGGGACAGACCCCTGGGACGGACCCCTGGGACGGACCCCTGGGACGGACCCCTGGGACGGACCCCTGGGACGGACCCCTGGGACGGACCCCTGGGACGGACCCCTGGGACGGACCCCTGGGGCGGACCCCTGGGGCGGACCCCTGGGACGGACCCCTGGGACGGACCCCTGGGGCGGACCCCTGGGACGGACCCCTGGGGCGGACCCCTGGGGCGGACCCCTGGGACGGACCCCTGGGACGGACCCCTGGGACGGACCCCTGGGACGGACCCCCGGAGCCCAGGTATCGAAATTCCTGGACCTGTCTACTAAAAATGGTTATAATTACAATCTTAGTTTTTAAAGGGGTGGACGGGTAAACCTTCGGTCAAATGACCAAAACAGCCCAAGACCAAAAGACTAAGACCCGCGTCAAGAAACACTTGTCTTGTTTCCTGACAAACATTACCTAACCTTTGTTAATTACTTATATAATTGGTTAGTCAAGTTAGCCTTAGTTTGCGTGAATTGTTTTATTTATAGTTTTCTTGTTTACAAGACCAGATGACTTAAGTAATCAATTTGCTTATGATATATAATAACATTGATGTTTCTGAGAATGATTATATTTGGAATAACATCCTTAAAGGTATTAATGGATGCTCATTCACCCGGTCATTTTTGTTCAATGTTTCGCACTATGGAAATATAGGTAGTGTTCAATACTCTTTTCATGATTTATTTTGTCATTGTTGTTTCCCACCTTTCTTATTGTGTCCCATTCATAGATTTTTTTTAAGTACTTCCATCTAGCAGGGAAGGTAATGACCACCATTAATGTATTAATTTAAATAATGGTGGTGATAACGAAGTCTGTATACGTTGTTCATGTACCCCTAGAAATAAAGATAATTTATTATTATTATTATTATTATTATTATTATTGTTATTAGTTGTCAATTGATAAGAATGATTTCCTATATTTACTCTTCATTCAAATATACAAGACTCACGAAATCGTAATGACACGATTACAAACAAACCATACCAAGAGTGGGGTTAGAACCCGCGATCAGAGTCACACAATGGTGCCTATGCTAAGCTTCCTGTGGTGTAGTTGGATGAATCTTATTGAAGCTAGCCGGTCCAGTGGCTAACGCGTCGGTCTGGAGTTTTGTGACTCTGATCGCAGGTTCTAACCCCACCCGTTGTATTTTTTTTCTTGTTGTCGACTGTAATGTAGGAAGTCCAATTTTTTTGGCTGTCAGGACCCAGCAAGACCACATTACTACCTACCTTGCAGCTGTGTCAAGACCCAGCAAGACCACGCCACTACCTACCCTGCAGCTGTGTCAAGACCCAGCAAGACCACACCACTACCTACCCTGCAGCTGTGTCAAGACCCAGCAAGACCACACTACTACCTACCCTGCAGCTGTGTCAAGACCCAGCAAGACCACACTACTACCTACCCTGCAGCTGTGTCAAGACCCAGCAAGACCACACAACTACCTACCCTGCAGCTGTGTCAAGACCCAGCAAGACCACGCCACTACCTACCCTGCAGCTGTGTCAAGACCCAGCAAGACCACGCCACTACCTACCCTGCAGCTGTGTCAAGACCCAGCAAGACCACGCCACTACCTACCCTGCAGCTGTGTCAAGACCCAGCAAGACCACGCCACTACCTACCCTGCAGCTGTGTCAAGACCCCAAGACCACACTGCACTACCTACCCTGCAGCTGTGTCAAGACCCAGCAAGACCACGCCACTACCTACCCTGCAGCTGTGTCAAGACCCAGCAAGACCACACCACTACCTACCCTGCAGCTGTGTCAAGACCCAGGAAGACCACACTCAAGACCCAGCAAGACCACACCACTACCTACCCTGCAGCTGTGTCAAGACCCAGCAAGACCACACCACTACCTACCCTGCAGCTGTGTCAAGACCCAGCAAGACCACGCCACTACCTACCCTGCAGCTGTGTCAAGACCCAGCAAGACCACACCACTACCTACCCTGCAGCTGTGTCAAGACCCAGCAAGACCACACCACTACCTACCCTGCAGCTGTGTCAAGACCCAGCAAGACCACACCACTACCTACCCTGCAGCTGTGTCAAGACCACGCCACTACCTACCCTGCAGCTGTGTCAAGACCACACTACTACCTACCCTGCAGCTGTGTCAAGACCCAGCAAGACCACGCCACTACCTACCCTGCAGCTGTGTCAAGACCCAGCAAGACCACGCCACTACCTACCCTGCAGCTGTGTCAAGACCCAGCAAGACCACAGTACTACCTACCCTGCAGCTGTGTCAAGACCCAGCAAGACCACACCACTACCTACCCTGCAGCTGTGTCAAGACCCAGCAAGACCACACCACTACCTACCCTGCAGCTGTGTCAAGACCCAGCAAGACCACACTACTACCTACCCTGCAGCTGTGTCAAGACCCAGCAAGACCACGCCACTACCTACCCTGCAGCTGTGTCAAGACCCAGCAAGACCACACTACTACCTACCCTGCAGCTGTGTCAAGACCCAGCAAGACCACACCACTACCTACCCTGCAGCTGTGTCAAGACCCAGCAAGACCACACTACTACCTACCCTGCAGCTGTGTCAAGACCCAGCAAGACCACACCACTACCTACCCTGCAGCTGTGTCAAGACCCAGCAAGACCACACCACTACCTACCCTGCAGCTGTGTCAAGACCCAGCAAGACCACACCACTACCTACCCTGCAGCTGTGACAAGACCCAGCAAGACCACGCCACTACTTACGCTGCAGCTGTGTCAAGACCCAGCAAGACCACACTACTACCTACCCTGCAGCTGTGTCAAGACCCAGCAAGACCACACTACTACCTACCTTGCAGCTGTGACAAGACCCAGCAAGACCACGCCACTACTTACCCTGCAGCTGTGTCAAGACCCAGCAAGACCACACTACTACCTACCCTGCAGCTGTGTCAAGACCCAGCAAGACCACACTACTACCTACCTTGCAGCTGTGACAAGACCCAGCAAGACCACACTACTACCTACCCTGCAGCTGTGTCGAAACCCAGCAAGACCACACTACTACCTACCTTGCAGCTGTGACAAGACCCAGCAAGACAACGCCACTACTTACGTTGCAGCTGTGTCAAGACCCAGCAAGACCACACTACTACCTACCCTGCAGCTGTGTCAAGACCCAGCAAGACCACACTACTACCTACCCTGCAGCTGTGTCAAGACCCAGCAAGACCACACTACTACCTACCCTGCAGCTGTGTCAAGACCCAGCAAGACCACACTACTACCTACCCTGCAGCTGTGTCAAGACCCAGCAAGACCACACTACTACCTACCCTGCAGCTGTGTCAAGACCCAGCAAGACCACACTACTACCTACCCTGCAGCTGTGTCAAGACCCAGCAAGACCACACTACTACCTACCCTGCAGCTGTGTCAAGACCCAGCAAGACCACACCACTACCTACCCTGCAGCTGTGTCAAGACCCAGCAAGACCACACTACTACCTACCCTGCAGCTGTGTCAAGACCCAGCAAGACCACACTACTACCTACCCTGCAGCTGTGTCAAGACCCAGCAAGACCATACTACTACCTACCCTGCAGCTGTGTCAAGACCCAGCAAGACCATACTACTACCTACCCTGCAGCTGTGCCAAGACCCAACAAGACCACACTACTACCTACCCTGCAGCTGTGCCAAAACCCAGCAAAACCACACCACTACTTACCTGCAGCTGTGCCAAACCTTGCACCCAGCAAACCTTGCAGCTGTGTCAAGACACCACTACTTACCCTGCAGCTGTGCAGACCACACTACTACCTACCCTGCAGCTGTGTCAAGACGCAGCAAAACCACACTACTACCTACCCTGGAAATAAATGGTATAAAATACAGACACAATGGCAGTATAAACACATATGCAGTATAATGTGATCCTTTATTGACAATGTTTCGTCTACACAGTGAGCTTTATCAAGTCACAAACAGATCTACCTGGGTGGAAGGTACGTGAGTATTTATAGGATGAAGTCAGGTTGAGAATGCTGTGTCAGTGGAGAATGCTGCATGTGACAATCTACCGAGCAGGGTTATAGAGTCTAATACCTTGGGTAGCTTGGAATAGAGATTGGATAAGTATGTGAGTAGACCTTCTGCAGTATTCCTCCATTCTTATGTTCTTATGTGGGATAGCGATGAAGAATTTTCTTGGCAAGAGGTTCAGCTATGTTATAGAAGCCGTTGTTCTGGTTGAAGTTGTTGGATATACAGATAAGTGATAATTCCAGGATTCTTCGGTACTGAGTGTTGTCTTCTCTGGCGATAAGTCTTGCGTTTCTGTAGTTGATTAAATGGTTGTGTGAATTTCGGTGTTGAACACAGCCATTCCTTGAATAGTCAGATCTGCCTGCGTACTGGTGTTCTGAAATACGTGTTTGGAGGTCTCTGGATGTTTCGCAGTCATTACAAGGGTTTATGTATACCCCTGCAGAGGATGGAAGCTTGTCCTGTCTATTACTGGTAATGTCCTTGATGGTCGTGGTTGTGGAGGTAGATACTTGGAATGAGGTATTGGAAAAGATGTTGGAAACGTGTTGGAAACGTTCGAAAGAGATTATAGTGTCGGCGAAACGGTTCCTTCATTTATTAAACACTAAACATATAAACACAAAATAAGAGATGTATGTTATAGTAATCACACACACAAGATAATCAGATGATTCGATAAATTATATAGATGAGGCAAGGGGAAGGATGGGGCACAAATAAAAGTAAAAAAAAAAAAACAGATGGGCTACAGAGATCAAGGAAATATTTCAGCCTCATTTTGGTAAATATGTGAAATGAACACGATGAGGACGGGGTGGAATCGAGCTTTATATAGAGTCACAAGATCACATCTGATGAGGGAAAGAGTAAAAAGACTGGAAACCGAGTATAGACTTTGGGACAGAGGCTGCCAACCATACTCAAAAAAAAGAAAAAAAAAACCCTAGTGATGCGTATAGTGCTTGAGGCAACCATCAACCGAATAACTTCTGCAACACAATGATACTGACTAGTCATCTGTATTAAGTCACATTTCACGAAGTTTCTCCCAAAGTAGTGGACGAAACTTCAGGTTTCTGCTGGCCTTGCTAGATGTTGAAACCGAGTCGTGAATCACTGATAAGTGACTCTAGGATCTTCAGCTTATACAATTTGTTTCACATTTACTCAAAATACCGTACATAACCAGGGGCTTTCTGTGTACCTTGTTACTGATGTCAGCTATGATCTGTATAAGTTGTATCGTGTAGAAATTAAGATTTATTATTATTATTATTATTATTAGTAGTAGTAGTAGTAGTTGTAGTAGCAGTATTAACATTAATTATTAGTATATTATTATTAATTATTATTATTATTATTATTATTATTATTATTATTATTATTATTATTATTATTATTATTATTATTATTATTATTATTATATACAAGGGAAGCAGCTTTCCATTCAGCAATAGTTACACAAGCTGTTCTCACCTTGTGACATAATTTTCTTCACTTGGTCCCAGCCACAAATACTTGGAAATACAATTTACTGTGTTTTAATCCTTGACATGATCAGCTCAAGTGGTGGTGGTGGTGGTGTTGTAGGTGGTGTTGGTGGTGTTGTAGGTGGAAGTGGTGGTGGTGTTGGAGGTGGTGTTGTAGGTGGTGGTGGTGTTGTAGGTGGTGGTGGTGTTGTAGGTGGTGGTGGTGGTGGAGGAAGTGGTGGTGGTGTTGGAGGTGGTGTTGTAGGTGGTGGTGGTGTTGGAGGAAGTGGTGGTGGTGTTGGAGGTGGTGTTGTAGGTGGTGGTGGTGGTGGAGTTGTAGGTGGTGGTGGTGTTGGAGGAAGAGGTGGTGTTGGAGGTGGTGTTGGAGGTGGTGGTGGTGTTGGAGGTAGTGGTGGTCGTGGTGTTGCAGGTGGTGAAGGTGGTGGTGTTGGAGGTGGTGGTGGTGGTGTTGAAGGTGGTGGTGGTGGTGTTGAAGGTGCTTGTGGTGGTGGTGTTGGAGGTCGTGATGGTGGTAGTGGTGGTGATAGTGATTTGGTCTAATAGTTATAATCATAACCCTAATATTTTTGAAGAGGTGGGCAGGTAAGCCAGCAGAAGGCCTCGGTCAGATGACGAAAAGCTCCAGCTTCGGGTCATTATATGACTAAGACCCGCTTCAGGAAGCACTTGTCCTGTTTCCTGACAAACCTTACATAACCTATGTTTTAAGGTAGGTAAGATTAAGTCAGACTAGGCTGCTTTAGGATAGGTTTGGTTAAAATGGATTAGGAAAACTCACGTAAGTCTATGAAATATAATTAAGCACAAACAAAGAGATTAAAAAAATGGTCATGACACATTTTGCAAGACATTTGCGAAGTATATCGCGGAAACGTTAAAATCTGCATAAATGACACTAATGTTGCCAGAATGAGCTGAATTAGGAGTCAACATTCTAAAATTATTTTTGTCTTCTGAATATCTATCACAAGTCTTATGTTGAGTTACTCTAATGATTAAATTTATACCTGTTTGTCTTATTAACCTGTCACACTCAAGATACTTAAGCACTTTTCCAGCTTTTTTTTTTTTGTAACCATTCCCTTAGTATTAACTGGTTGGTTAATTTATGGAGTTTGAAGCCTATTGACTACACCATCATTATGCACCTTCTTCACCAGAATACTTTAGTTCCTAAACTTAAGATAAAATAAACTCTCAGAGTACAGTATATAAATATACTGTGCCATGTAAAGAGTACGTAACCTATATTCGGCGCATGTACACACCCTCATTGAAAGGATATCTCCCCCAACCAGCGAACCAGGTACTAAGGGTTAACGATGGGACCCCATCGTTCAATCAGTACCCAGGTTCCAGCCAATGAGAAGATGGTTTTAGCAGTCGCAGAGGTGTTGTGGGTACCACTCTCCTGTCTGCCCTTGTCATTCCCATTCTAGAGCTGGTTGAAGCACGGTCTGCTCTCTAGTGGCTTCTATTCTGCCTTGCTTACCGTGGAGTGCACTAATACCTATTGTTGTACATAGTGTATATAGTGTACATAATTCTTTGCTTGGTGAAGGATAATACAAGTCAAAAGTTTTTCTGCTGTGTATATTTTGCTCCCTTTACACCCAGGATAACAGGCCTTTGAATTCCTGGGTTGTAATATATACAAAGAGTGATGAAGCTCTCAGTGTATATATACTGAGTGATGCAGCTCTCAATATATATATATATATATATATATATATATATATATATATATATATATATATATATATATATATATATATATACATATATATACTGAGGGGGGTAAAGGAGGTTTTGTGTGCGAGGGGCTTGGACTTCCAGCAGGCATGCGTGAGCGTGTTTGATTGGAGTGAATGGAGACAAATGGTTTTTAATACTTGACGTGCTGTTGGAGTGTGAGCAAAGTAACATTTATGAAGGGATTCAGGGAAACCGGCAGGCCGGACTTGAGTCCTGGAGATGGGAAGTACAGTGCCTGCACTCTGAAGGAGGGGTGTTAATGTTGCAGTTTAAAAACTGTAGTGTAAAGCACCCTTCTGGCAAGACAGTGATGGAGTGAATGATGGTGAAAGTTTTTCTTTTTCGGGCCACCCTGCCTTGGTGGGAATCGGCCGGTGTGATAATAAAAAAAAAATAAATATATACTGAGAGTGATGCAGCTCTCAGTATATATATACTGAGAGTCGTGCAGTTCTCAGTGCATGTATACTGAGTCATGCACCTGTCAGTGTATATAGAGTCATACACCTGTCAGTGTATATAGAGTCATGCACCTGTCAGTGTATATAGAGTCATGCACCTGTCAGTGTATATAGAGTCATGCACCTGTCAGTGTATATAGAGTCATGCACCTGTTAGTGTATATAGAGTCATGCACCTGTCAGTGTATATAGAGTCATGCACCTGTCAGTGTATATAGAGTCATGCACCTGTCAGTGTATATATAGTCATGCACCTCTCAGTGTACATATACTGAGAGTCATGCACTTCTCAGTGTATATAGAGTCATGCACCTGTCAGTGTATATAGAGTCATGCACCTGTCAGTGTATATAGAGTCATGCACCTGTCAGTGTATATATAGTCATGCACCTCCCAGTGTACATATACTGAGAGTCATGCACCTGTCAGTGTATATAGAGTCATGCACCTGTCAGTGTATATAGAGTCATGCACATGTCAGTGTATATATAGTCATGCACCTCTCAGTGTACATATACTGAGAGTCATGCACCTCTCAGTGTACATATACTGAGAGTCATGCACCTCTGTGTAAATATACTGAGTCATGCACCTGTCAGTGCATATACACTGAGAGGTGCATGACTCAGTATATATACTCAGTGTACATACACTGTGAGTCGTGCACCTCTCAGTGTATATATACTGAGTCATACAGTTCTCAGAGTACATATACTGAGAGGGATGAGCTCTGTGTATATATATACCGAGTCATGCACCTCTCAGTGTACATATACTAAGAGTCATGCACCTCTCTGTGTACATATACTAAGAGTCATGCACCTCTCTGTGTACATATACTAAGAGTCATGCACCTCTCTGTGTACATATACTAAGAGTCATGCACCTCTCAGTGTATATATACTGAGAGTCATGCACCTCTCAGTGTACATATACTAAGTCATGCACCTCTCTGTGTACATATACTAAGAGTCATGCACCTCTCTGTGTATATATACTAAGAGTCATGCACCTTTCTGTGTACATATACTAAGAGTCATGCACCTCTCTGTGTACATATACTAAGAGTCATGCACCTCTCTGTGTACATATACTAAGAGTCATGCACCTCTCTGTGTACATATACTAAGAGTCATGCACCTCTCTGTGTACATATACTAAGAGTCATGCACCTCTCTGTGTACATATACTAAGAGTCATGCACCTCTCTGTGTACATATACTAAGAGTCATGCACCTCTCTGTGTACATATACTAAGAGTCATGCACCTCTCAGTGTATATATACTAAGAGTCATGCACCTCTCAGTGTACATATACTAAGAGTCATGCACCTCTCAGTGTACATATACTAAGAGTCATGCACCTCTCTGTGTACATATACTAAGAGTCATGCACCTCTCAGTGTATATATACTGAGAGTCATGCACCTCTCAGTGTATATATACTAAGAGTCATGCACCTCTCTGTGTACATATACTAAGAGTCATGCACCTCTCTGTGTACATATACTAAGAGTCATGCACCTCTCAGTGTACATATACTAAGAGTCATGCACCTCTCTGTGTACATATACTAAGAGTCATGCACCTCTCAGTGTATATATACTAAGAGTCATGCACCTCTCTGTGTACATATACTAAGAGTCATGCACCTCTCAGTATATATATACTGAGAGTCATGTACCTCTCAGTGTATATATACGGACAGTCATGCACCTCTGAGTGTATATATACTGAGAGTCATACCCCTGTCAGTGTATATATGCTGAAAATCTTGCGCCTGTCATTGTATATATATTGAGAGTCGTGTACCTCTCAGTGTATATATACTGAGAGTGATGCACCTCTCAGTGTATATTACTGAGTCATGCACCTCTCAGTGTATATATAGTGAGAATGATGTCTTTTCAGTGTATATATACTGGGAGTCATGCAGCTCTCAGTATAAACTGAGTCATGCACCTCAGTATTTATATATACTGAGTCATGCACCTCAGTATTTATATATACTGAGTCATGCACCTCTCAGTGTATGTATAGTGAGTCATGCACCTCAGTGTATATATACTGAGTCATGCACCTCTCAGTGTATATATACTGAGAGTGATGCACCTCTCAGTGTATATTACTGAGTCATGCACCTCTCAGTGTATATATAGTGAGAATGATGTCTTCTCAGTGTATATATACTGAGAGTGATGCACCTCTCGGTGTATATTACTGAGTCATGCACCTCTCAGTGTATATATAGTGAGAATGATGTCTTCTCAGTGTATATATACTGAGAGTGATGCACCTCTCAGTGTATATTACTGAGTCATGCACCTCTCAGTGTATATATAGTGAGAATGATGTCTTCTCAGTGTATATATACTGGGAGTCATGCAGCTCTCAGTATAAACTGAGTCATGCACCTCTCAGTGTATGTATAGTGAGTCATGCACCTCAGTGTATATATACTGAGTCATGCACCTCTCAGTGTATATATACTGAGAATGATGCACCTCTCAGTGTATATATACCGAGTCATGCAGCTCTCAGTATATTTTGAGTCATGCACCTCAGTATATATATGCTGAGTCATGCACTTCAGTGTATATATACTGAGTCGTGTACCTCTGTGTATATATTCTGAGAATGATGCAGCTCCCATTTTATATATACTGAAAGTGATGCACCTCTCAGTGTATATATACTGGGAGTCATGCAGCTCTTAGTATATATATACTGAGAGTTATGCATCTCTCAGTATATATATATATATATATATATACACTGAGTCATGCATCTCTCAATGTATGTATACTGAGAGTGATGCAGCATTCAGTGTAAATATGCTTAGTCATTCAGCTCTCAGTGTATATATACTGAGAGTGATGCAATTCTCAGTGTATATATACTGAGAGTCATGCATTTCTCAGTGTATATATAGTGAGAGTGATGCAGCTCTCAGTGTACATATTCTGAGAGTCATGCATCTCTGTGCTTATATACTGAGATTCATGCAGCTCTCAGTGTATATATATATATATATCTATATATATATATATATATATATATATATATATATATATATATATATATATATATATATATATACTGGAAGTCATGCACCTCTCAGTTTATAGTGAGAGTGATGCAGCTTTCAGTGTATATATACTGAGTGTCACTCAACTCTGTGTATATGTACTGAGAGTGATGCACCTCTCAGTGTGTATATACTGAGAGTGATGCAGCTGTCAGTGTATGTGTACTGAGAGTAATGCAGCTCTCAGTGTGTATATACTGAGAGTGATGCAGCTGTCAGTGTATGTGTACTGAGAGTGATGCAGCTCTCAGTGTGTATATACTGAGAGTGATGCAGCTGTAAGTGTATATGTACTGAGAGTGATGCAGCTCTCAGTGTATATATTCTGAGAGTCATGCACCTCTCAGTCTATATATAGTGAGTGATGCAGCTCTGAGTGCATATATACTGAGAGTCATGCAGCTCTCAGTGTATATATACTGAGAGTCATGCACCTCTCAGTGTATCTATACTGAGAATGATGCACCTCTCAGTGTATGTATAGTGAGTCATGCACCTCTCAGTGTATATATATTGAGAATGATGTCTTCTCAGTGTATATATACTGGGAGTCGTGCAGCTCTCAGTATATACTGAGTCATGCACCTCAGTATATATATATACTGAGTCATGCACCTCTCAGTGTATGTATAGTGAGTCATGCACCTCAGTGTATATATACTGAGTCATGCACCTCTCAGTGTATGTATAGTGAGTCATGCACCTCAGTGTATATATACTGAGTCATACACCTCTCAGTGTATATATACTGAGTCATGCACCTCAGTGTATATATACTGAGTCATGCAGCTCTCAGTGTATATATACTGAGTCATGCACCTCAGTGTATATATACTGAGTCATGCACCTCTCAGTGTATATATACTGAGTCATGCACCTCTCAGTGTATATATACTGAGTCATGCACCTCTCAGTGTATATATACTGAGTCATGCAGCTCTCAGTGTAACTATCCTGTAGATAAAAACTGCACTACACTTTCCAGGTAATGAATAACTGCCGACTTTAATTTATCTCCGTACATGTAATGTACAAAATATGAAAACGACTGAGAAAAATATAATAATAATTATAATAATAATAGCTGCGGTATTATTATTATTATTATTATTATTATTATTATTATTATTATTATTATTCCTTCATGTCTACTTTTGAAAAAACTGATATACAAGATCATTATTCAGCAGCCGATGTGACTGATATCAGCAAGCAGAATAATGTTGAAAGTGGAGAAAGTGTTATAAAGGAACCGTAGTAAAAGTAGATGGAAGAAGCTGGTTATTTTGTATAGATGTGATGAACATCGTACTGGTGATGTTGTGTGTTGACTGTGTGATGAACATCGTACTGGTGATGTTGTGTGTTGACTGTGTGATGAACATCGTACTGGTGATGTTGTGTGTTGACTGTGTGATGAACATCGTACTGGTGATGTTGTGTGTTGACTGTGTGATGAACATCGTACTGGTGATGTTGTGTGTTGACTGTGTGATGAACATCGTACTGGTGATGTTGTGTGTTGACTGTGTGATGAACATCGTACTGGTGATGTTGTGTGTTGACTGTGTGATGAACATCGTACTGGTGATGTTGTGTGTTGACTGTGTGATGAACATCGTACTGGTGATGTTGTGTGTTGACTGTGTGATGAACATCGTACTGGTGATGTTGTGTGTTGACTGTGTGATGAACATCGTACTGGTGATGTTGTGTGTTGACTGTGTGATGAACATCGTACTGGTGATGTTGTGTGTTGACTGTGTGATGAACATCGTACTGGTGATGTTGTGTGTTGACTGTGTGATGAACATCGTACTGGTGATGTTGTGTGTTGACTGTGTGATGAACATCGTACTGGTGATGTTGTGTGTTGACTGTGTGATGAACATCGTACTGGTGATGTTGTGTGTTGACTGTGTGATGAACATCGTACTGGTGATGTTGTGTGTTGACTGTGTGATGAACATCGTACTGGTGATGTTGTGTGTTGACTGTGTGATGAACATCGTACTGGTGATGTTGTGTGTTGACTGTGTGATGAACATCGTACTGGTGATGTTGTGTGTTGACTGTGTGATGAACATCGTACTGGTGATGTTGTGTGTTGACTGTGTGATGAACATCGTACTGGTGATGTTGTGTGTTGACTGTGTGATGAACATCGTACTGGTGATGTTGTGTGTTGACTGTGTGATGAACATCGTACTGGTGATGTTGTGTGTTGACTGTGTGATGAACATCGTACTGGTGATGTTGTGTGTTGACTGTGTGATGAACATCGTACTGGTGATGTTGTGTGTTGACTGTGTGATGAACATCGTACTGGTGATGTTGTGTCTTGACTGTGTGATGAACATCGTACTGGTGATGTTGTGTGTTGACTGTGTGATGAACATCGTACTGGTGATGTTGTGTGTTGACTGTGTGATGAACATCGTACTGGTGATGTTGTGTGTTGACTGTGTGATGAACATCGTACTGGTGATGTTGTGTGTTGACTGTGTGATGAACATCGTACTGGTGATGTTGTGTGTTGACTGTGTGATGAACATCGTACTGGTGATGTTGTGTGTTGACTGTGTGATGAACATCGTACTGGTGATGTTGTGTGTTGACTGTGTGATGAACATCGTACTGGTGATGTTGTGTGTTGACTGTGTGATGAACATCGTACTGGTGATGTTGTGTGTTGACTGTGTGATGAACATCGTACTGGTGATGTTGTGTGTTGACTGTGTGATGAACATCGTACTGGTGATGTTGTGTGTTGACTGTGTGATGAACATCGTACTGGTGATGTTGTGTGTTGACTGTGTGATGAACATCGTACTGGTGATGTTGTGTGTTGACTGTGTGATGAACATCGTACTGGTGATGTTGTGTGTTGATTGTGTGATGAACATCGTACTGGTGATGTTGTGTGTTGAGTGTGTGATGAACATCGTACTGGTGATGTTGTGTGTTGACTGTGTGATGAACATCGTACTGGTGATGTTGTGTGTTGACTGTGTGATGAACATCGTACTGGTGATGTTGTGTGTTGACTGTGTGATGAACATCGTACTGGTGATGTTGTGTGTTGACTGTGTGATGAACATCGTACTGGTGATGTTGTGTGTTGACTGTGTGATGAACATCGTACTGGTGATGTTGTGTGTTGACTGTGTGATGAACATCGTACTGGTGATGTTGTGTGTTGAGTGTGTGATGAACATCGTACTGGTGATGTTGTGTGTTGACTGTGTGATGAACATCGTACTGGTGATGTTGTGTGTTGACTGTGTGATGAACATCGTACTGGTGATGTTGTGTGTTGACTGTGTGATGAACATCGTACTGGTGATGTTGTGTGTTGACTGTGTGATGAACATCGTACTGGTGATGTTGTGTGTTGACTGTGTGATGAACATCGTACTGGTGATGTTGTGTGTTGACTGTGTGATGAACATCGTACTGGTGATGTTGTGTGTTGACTGTGTGATGAACATCGTACTGGTGATGTTGTGTGTTGACTGTGTGATGAACATCGTACTGGTGATGTTGTGTGTTGACTGTGTGATGAACATCGTACTGGTGATGTTGTGTGTTGACTGTGTGATGAACATCGTACTGGTGATGTTGTGTGTTGACTGTGTGATGAACATCGTACTGGTGATGTTGTGTGTTGACTGTGTGATGAACATCGTACTGGTGATGTTGTGTGTTGACTGTGTGATGAACATCGTACTGGTGATGTTGTGTGTTGACTGTGTGATGAACATCGTACTGGTGATGTTGTGTGTTGACTGTGTGATGAACATCGTACTGGTGATGTTGTGTGTTGACTGTGTGATGAACATCGTACTGGTGATGTTGTGTGTTGACTGTGTGATGAACATCGTACTGGTGATGTTGTGTGTTGACTGTGTGATGAACATCGTACTGGTGATGTTGTGTGTTGACTGTGTGATGAACATCGTACTGGTGATGTTGTGTGTTGACTGTGTGATGAACATCGTACTGGTGATGTTGTGTGTTGACTGTGTGATGAACATCGTACTGGTGATGTTGTGTGTTGACTGTGTGATGAACATCGTACTGGTGATGTTGTGTGTTGACTGTGTGATGAACATCGTACTGGTGATGTTGTGTGTTGACTGTGTGATGAACATCGTACTGGTGATGTTGTGTGTTGACTGTGTGATGAACATCGTACTGGTGATGTTGTGTGTTGACTGTGTGATGAACATCGTACTGGTGATGTTGTGTGTTGACTGTGTGATGAACATCGTACTGGTGATGTTGTGTGTTGACTGTGTGATGAACATCGTACTGGTGATGTTGTGTGTTGACTGTGTGATGAACATCGTACTGGTGATGTTGTGTGTTGACTGTGTGATGAACATCGTACTGGTGATGTTGTGTGTTGACTGTGTGATGAACATCGTACTGGTGATGTTGTGTGTTGACTGTGTGATGAACATCGTACTGGTGATGTTGTGTGTTGACTGTGTGATGAACATCGTACTGGTGATGTTGTGTGTTGACTGTGTGATGAACATCGTACTGGTGATGTTGTGTGTTGACTGTGTGATGAACATCGTACTGGTGATGTTGTGTGTTGACTGTGTGATGAACATCGTACTGGTGATGTTGTGTGTTGAGTGTGTGATGAACATCGTACTGGTGATGTTGTGTGTTGACTGTGTGATGAACATCGTACTGGTGATGTTGTGTGTTGACTGTGTGATGAACATCGTACTGGTGATGTTGTGTGTTGACTGTGTGATGAACATCGTACTGGTGATGTTGTGTGTTGACTGTGTGATGAACATCGTACTGGTGATGTTGTGTGTTGACTGTGTGATGAACATCGTACTGGTGATGTTGTGTGTTGACTGTGTGATGAACATCGTACTGGTGATGTTGTGTGTTGACTGTGTGATGAACATCGTACTGGTGATGTTGTGTGTTGAGTGTGTGATGAACATCGTACTGGTGATGTTGTGTGTTGACTGTGTGATGAACATCGTACTGGTGATGTTGTGTGTTGACTGTGTGATGAACATCGTACTGGTGATGTTGTGTGTTGACTGTGTGATGAACATCGTACTGGTGATGTTGTGTGTTGACTGTGTGATGAACATCGTACTGGTGATGTTGTGTGTTGAGTGTGTGATGAACATCGTACTGGTGATGTTGTGTGTTGACTGTGTGATGAACATCGTACTGGTGATGTTGTGTGTTGACTGTGTGATGAACATCGTACTGGTGATGATGTGTGTTGACTGTGTGATGAACATCGTACTGGTGATGTTGTGTGTTGACTGTGTGATGAACATCGTACTGGTGATGTTGTGTGTTGACTGTGTGATGAACATCGTACTGGTGATGTTGTGTGTTGACTGTGTGATGAACATCGTACTGGTGATGTTGTGTGTTGACTGTGTGATGAACATCGTACTGGTGATGTTGTGTGTTGACTGTGTGATGAACATCGTACTGGTGATGTTGTGTGTTGACTGTGTGATGAACATCGTACTGGTGATGTTGTGTGTTGACTGTGTGATGAACATCGTACTGGTGATGTTGTGTGTTGAGTGTGTGATGAACATCGTACTGGTGATGTTGTGTGTTGACTGTGTGATGAACATCGTACTGGTGATGTTGTGTGTTGACTGTGTGATGAACATCGTACTGGTGATGTTGTGTGTTGACTGTGTGATGAACATCGTACTGGTGATGTTGTGTGTTGACTGTGTGATGAACATCGTACTGGTGATGTTGTGTGTTGAGTGTGTGATGAACATGGTACTGGTGATGTTGTGTGTTGAGTGTGTGATGAACATCGTACTGGTGATGTTGTGTGTTGACTGTGTGATGAACATCGTACTGGTGATGTTGTGTGTTGACTGTGTGATGAACATCGTACTGGTGATGTTGTGTGTTGACTGTGTGATGAACATCGTACTGGTGATGTTGTGTGTTGACTGTGTGATGAACATCGTACTGGTGATGTTGTGTGTTGACTGTGTGATGAACATCGTACTGGTGATGTTGTGTGTTGAGTGTGTGATGAACATCGTACTGGTGATGTTGTGTGTTGACTGTGTGATGAACATCGTACTGGTGATGTTGTGTGTTGACTGTGTGATGAACATCGTACTGGTGATGTTGTGTGTTGAGTGTGTGATGAACATCGTACTGGTGATGTTGTGTGTTGAGTGTGTGATGAACATCGTACTGGTGATGTTGTGTGTTGACTGTGTGATGAACATCGTACTGGTGATGTTGTGTGTTGACTGTGTGATGAACATCGTACTGGTGATGTTGTGTGTTGACTGTGTGATGAACATCGTACTGGTGATGTTGTGTCTTGACTGTGTGATGAACATCGTACTGGTGATGTTGTGTGTTGACTGTGTGATGAACATCGTACTGGTGATGTTGTGTGTTGAGTGTGTGATGAACATCGTACTGGTGATGTTGTGTGTTGACTGTGTGATGAACATCGTACTGGTGATGTTGTGTGTTGACTGTGTGATGAACATCGTACTGGTGATGTTGTGTGTTGACTGTGTGATGAACATCGTACTGGTGATGTTGTGTGTTGACTGTGTGATGAACATCGTACTGGTGATGTTGTGTCTTGACTGTGTGATGAACATCGTACTGGTGATGTTGTGTGTTGACTGTGTGATGAACATCGTACTGGTGATGTTGTGTGTTGACTGTGTGATGAACATCGTACTGGTGATGTTGTGTGTTGACTGTGTGATGAACATCGTACTGGTGATGTTGTGTGTTGACTGTGTGATGAACATCGTACTGGTGATGTTGTGTGTTGACTGTGTGATGAACATCGTACTGGTGATGTTGTGTGTTGACTGTGTGATGAACATCGTACTGGTGATGTTGTGTGTTGACTGTGTGATGAACATCGTACTGGTGATGTTGTGTGTTGACTGTGTGATGAACATCGTACTGGTGATGTTGTGTGTTGACTGTGTGATGAACATCGTACTGGTGATGTTGTGTGTTGACTGTGTGATGAACATCGTACTGGTGATGTTGTGTGTTGACTGTGTGATGAACATCGTACTGGTGATGTTGTGTGTTGACTGTGTGATGAACATCGTACTGGTGATGTTGTGTGTTGACTGTGTGATGAACATCGTACTGGTGATGTTGTGTGTTGACTGTGTGATGAACATCGTACTGGTGATGTTGTGTGTTGACTGTGTGATGAACATCGTACTGGTGATGTTGTGTGTTGACTGTGTGATGAACATCGTACTGGTGATGTTGTGTGTTGACTGTGTGATGAACATCGTACTGGTGATGTTGTGTGTTGACTGTGTGATGAACATCGTACTGGTGATGTTGTGTGTTGACTGTGTGATGAACATCGTACTGGTGATGTTGTGTGTTGACTGTGTGATGAACATCGTACTGGTGATGTTGTGTGTTGACTGTGTGATGAACATCGTACTGGTGATGTTGTGTGTTGACTGTGTGATGAACATCGTACTGGTGATGTTGTGTGTTGACTGTGTGATGAACATCGTACTGGTGATGTTGTGTGTTGACTGTGTGATGAACATCGTACTGGTGATGTTGTGTCTTGACTGTGTGATGAACATCGTACTGGTGATGTTGTGTCTTGACTGTGTGATGAACATCGTACTGGTGATGTTGTGTCTTGACTGTGTGATGAACATCGTACTGGTGATGTTGTGTGTTGACTGTGTGATGAACATCGTACTGGTGATGTTGTGTGTTGACTGTGTGATGAACATCGTACTGGTGATGTTGTGTGTTGACTGTGTGATGAACATCGTACTGGTGATGTTGTGTGTTGACTGTGTGATGAACATCGTACTGGTGATGTTGTGTGTTGAGTGTGTGATGAACATCGTACTGGTGATGTTGTGTGTTGACTGTGTGATGAACATCGTACTGGTGATGTTGTGTGTTGACTGTGTGATGAACATCGTACTGGTGATGTTGTGTGTTGACTGTGTGATGAACATCGTACTGGTGATGTTGTGTGTTGACTGTGTGATGAACATGGTACTGGTGATGTTGTGTGTTGACTGTGTGATGAACATCGTACTGGTGATGTTGTGTGTTGACTGTGTGATGAACATCGTACTGGTGATGTTGTGTGTTGACTGTGTGATGAACATGGTACTGGTGATGTTGTGTGTTGACTGTGTGATGAACATCGTACTGGTGATGGCAGAGTCGCTGCAGACGTGACGGGAGATGCTTAGTGGAATGATGATAAATATTGAGAAGAAAAAAATCGCTGGAAAATAAGAGAAAGATAATAGAGAGTAATAAAGAATACGAAATAGAATGTGAGCGACCACTTGAACCCCAAAAAAGCTTTTTGATAAAATATAAGAAGAGGATAGAAAAGGTGTAAATGGATCTATGAAGATCGAAAGAATTGGAAAGCTGACTAAGGGAAGATGACAAATATATTTCAAGAAATTACTCAATGCACAGTAGATAAAAAGGATGCAGAAAAAAATCGTATTCAACGAAAATAATTTACATGTATTAGAGTGAGTGGAGAGTCGCAGGCGTGTGTGAAGTGAGCCGCAGGCGTGTGTGAAGTGAGCCGGAGGCGTGTGTGAAGTGAGCCGGAGGCGTGTGTGAAGTGAGAGGAACAGCAGAATGTTGAAAATGTAATAGAAACAGCTTTTGGTAAATGAGATTAAAATTGAGAAACTGCAAGCAGTGTAAAGGGAGTAATCTGAAAAATTATTGGTGTATTTGTTCGGTGTCAGTATGAAGGAGGGACACGAGACACAGGATTACCATTGAAAGTTCATGTATTTCCTTTGTACAAGAGGTAAAGGGACATGAGAAATAATAGGAATTATACGGAAATAAACATTTTTACTTATATGAAGTAAAGCGTAATGCAGTATTATGTCTGTAGTAGTGATTATAAAGATAAAGTATATTCACAAAAGAGGAGATTTAGAAACTGAAAACCACATGACTCGAGGCGTTTTCATTGAAGCATCAACGTTAATTATATAAGTTAAAGAAGTGCCATTTGTGGAATTGGAAGTAAAAATATGATTGGGTGATACAGGGAACGATGTGGAAAATGTTGCAAATATACGTAGAAGGTTGTATGTTATTGACATCTGTAACGAGGTTTTCATGAGATAATTTAAAGTACTTAAAAATGTGATCATGAAATAACACAGAAATCACTGCCTACGACAGCAGAACTGACTCGGCAGGCACTGTAACATACCCCAAGTGAAAAGTACGGGCGCCACAAAGCGACGTATGACCCACAGCCCGGTACATCAGGTACTGACTTTAAGTGCCTGTCCAACGCCTTCTTAAAAGTCAGCAAGGGGTCTATTGGTAATTCCCCATACGTATCCTGAGAGGCAGTTGAACAGTCTTGAGCCCTTCACACTTATTGTGCTGTCTCTTAGTGCACTCGTGGCACCACTGCTTTTCATTTGAGAAATGTTGCATCTCCTGCTGAGTGTTTTGCTATGGTAGGGAGTGATTTTCGTGTGCAAGTTTGGTACTAATTTCCCTAGGATTTTCCAAGTGTATATTATCATGTATCTTTCTCGCCTGCGTTCCAAGGAATACAAATCAAGGGACTTCAACCATTTCCAGTAATTTAGGTGCTTCATCGTACTTGTGTGTGCAGTGAAAGTTCTCCGTACACTCTCCAGGCCATCAATTTCGCTTGCCTTGAAGGGGGCAATTAAAATAAGAAAATCCCCGACTGAGACAATACACAGATACCAGTACAAATTAGGTCAGAAGCTACAGCTCAGGACCTGAGTTGCTCAGAGTGTCTATGCGACACACAACCTCAGTACAACGTCGAAAATCACTAAGTCTATACAATGTTCTGTGAACAGAGTCTCCAGAACTGACAGGAATAATGAGACAAGAGACGATCTTCCAACAAGGGCCAATAAGGGAGATTTAGGCTCGTCTTGTATAGAATACATCCAACCACCAAGCGAGAATAGACCAGACTGAATATTTCAGGCGAGGTGTGTACACCCCCCCCTCTATCACGTGATAGCTCCGTGGACAGTTGCTGCCCTGCAACAGAAGCCAGCAGAGTAACGAGCCACAAGCGATAATTACAGTAGTTAGACAATCAAGACTTGAACTGAGCACATAATAATATGTTACATCCTACCTAACAAAATTTAACTAAGTCAAATAATAATATAAAGCAATATATTCACGATTTAGCTATTATCGCAAATATAAGCAATATAAAATTATATGAAAAGGTAATATACATGTAATATACATATATATATATATATATATATATATATATATATATATATATATATATATATATATATATATATATATATATATATATATATATATATATATATAATATACATTGCAACCCATTCAGGGGTTGCACCACACACACCCGCGGTACATGCGGTACAACATGGCTTAACTACCAAATGATGCTTTTCTGTGCACAAAATTGACACTAAGCCATACACTAACATGTGAGAACACTGACTGAGAGGAATTAATTAACACACGACATATATCTTCTCTCAGTCTTCTCGACAATACTGACATAATTACTGAAACACTCAATGTGACATGTGATGTCAGGCATGACGTCGTGAGGTTACGTCAGCAGCACTGTGACGTCAGCAGACATCTCGAGGTGACGTCAGCAGACATCGTGATGTCATGAAGTTGGGCAGCAGCATCGGTGACGTCAATATGATGCGGGCAGCAGACCACAGCATGTGGCCAAACGCTGCGACAAACGCTTCCCACCAATGTTTAATGGGATTATTTGGTGATGTTGCAGCGGGTTTCAATGATAAACGTCTTCGGAGGCTTCTTTATTTGCAAAGTCGTGGCGGGTACACAGGCTTGTGCACTCGTGTCTTGCTTCTAAGCCGCTGAGTGACCAGCGTCCCACTGACCTTGGCAGGTCTAGAAGGCAGCACTTTAGTGCCGCGAAATATGAACTAAGCTGGCAGACACCATAGGCTGTCTGTGCAGACAGTACAGGCTGTCTATAATCCATAACCCTCCATCCCCCATCCATAACCCTCTTCCCATCCATAACCCCCTTCCCCCATCCATAATCCCCCATCGCCCATCCATAACCCCCTCTCCATCAATAACCCCCTTCCTCCATTCATAACCCTCTCCCCATCCATAACCCCCCTTCCCCCATCCATAACCCCCTCCCCATCCATAACCCCCTTCCTCCATACATAACCAACTCCCCATCCATACCAAACTTCCCCATCCATAACCCTCTCCCTATCCATAGCCCCCTTCATCCATTCATAATTCCCCATTCCCCATCCATAAACCCCTCACCATCCATAACCCCCTCCCCCCTTTCCATAACCCCTCCCAAATCCATAGCCCCCTCCCCATCCATAACCCCCTTCATACATAACCCCCTCCCCATCCATAACCCCCTTCCCCCATCCATAACCCCCTCACCCATCCATAACCCCCTCCCCCATCCATAACCCCCTTTCCCCATACATAACACCATCCTCCATCCATAATCCCCTCCCCATCCATAACCCCCTTCCCCCATCCATAATCCCCCATCGCCCATCCATAACCCCCTCCCCATCCATAACCCCCTTCCTCCATTCATAACCCTCTCCCCATCCATAACTCCCCTTCCCCCATCCAAATCCCCCTCCCCATCCATAACCCCCTTCCTCCATACATAACCAGCTCCCCATCCATAACCAACTTCCCCATCCATAACCCCCTCCCTATCCATAACCCCCTTCCTCCATTCATAATTCCCCATTCCCCATCCATAAACCCCTCACCATCCATAACCCCCTTCCCCCATCCATAACCCCTCCCAAATCCATAGCCCCCTCCCCATCCATAACCCCCTTCATTCATAACCCCATCCCCATCCATAACCCCCTTCCCACATCCATAACCCCCTCACCCATCCATAACCCCTTTCCCCATCAATAACCCACTCTGCCATACATAACACTCTTTCCCCCATCCATAACCCTCTCCCCATCCATAATCCCCCTATCCCACTTATAACTCCCTCCTCCATCCATAACCTCCTCCCCCATCCATAACCCCCTTCCCATCGATAACCATCTCCCCATCCATAACCCCCTTCCCCATCCATAACCCATCTCCACCTATCCATAACCCCCTCCCCTATCCATAACCCCCTCCCCCATCCATAACCTCCCTCCCCATCCATAACCCCATTCCCCCATCCATAACCCCCTTACCCCATCCATAACCGAATTCCTCATCCATAAAACCCTTCCCCCATTGATAACCCCCTTCCCCATTCATAACCCCTCCCCCATCCATAACCCCTCCCCATTCATACCCCCTTCCCATCCATAACCCCCTTCCCCATTCATAACCCCCCTCCGCATTCCATAACCCCCTCCCCATTCATATCTCCCTCCCTCATCCATAACTCCCCTCCCCAACCATAATCCCTCCCCATCCATAACCTCCCACCCCCATCCATAACCCCCTCCCACATCCATAACCCCCTCCTCCATCCATAACCCCCTCCCCATCCATAACCCTCTCAACCATCAATAACCCTTCCCCCTATTTATAACACCCTCCCCATCCATAACTCCCCTCCCCATCCATAACTTCCCTCCCCCATCCATAGCCCCCCTCCCCATCTATAACCCCCTCCCCTATCTATAATCCCCTCCCCATCCATAACTCCCCTCCCTATCCATAACTCCACTCCCCATCCATAGCTCCCCTCCCCGTCCATAACCCCCTTCCCAATCCATAACTCCCCTCCCCCATCCATAACTCCCCTCCCCCATTCATAGCCCCCCTCCCCATCCATAACTCCCCTCCCCATCCATAACTCCCCTCCCCATCCATAGCCCCCCTCCCCCATCCATAACTCCCCTCCCCATCCATAACTCCCATCACCATCCATAACTCCCCTCCCCCATCCATAGCCCCCCTCCCCCATCCATAAATCCCCTCCCCCATCCATAACCCCCTCCCCATCTATAACTCCTCTCCCCATCCATGATTCCCCTCTCCCAATCATAGCCCCCACCCCATCCATAACTCCACTCCTCCATCCATAACTCCTCTCCCCATCCATAACTCCCCTCCCCATCCTTTGCCCCCTCCCCCATCTATAACTCCCTCCTCCATCCATAACTCCCCTCCCCATCCATAACTTCCCTCCCCATCCATAACTTCCCTTCCCATCCATAACCCCTCCCCCATCCATAACTCCCTCCTCATTCATAGCCCCCCTCCCCATCCATAACTCCCCTCCCCATCCATAACTCCCCTCCCCATCCATAGCCCCCCTCCTCCATCCATAACTCCCCTCCCCATCCATAACTCCCATCACCATCCATAACTCCCCTCCCCCATCCATAGCCCCCCTCCCCCATCCATAAATCCCCTCCCCCATCCATAACCCCCTCCCCCATCTATAACTCCTCTCCCCCATCCATGATTCCCCTCTCCCAATCATAGCCCCCACCGCATCCATAACTCCACTCCTCCATCCATAACTCCTCTCCCCATCCATAACTCCCCTCCCCCATCCTTTGCCCCCTCCCCCATCTATAACTCCCTCCTCCATCCATAACTCCCCTCCCCATCCATAACTTCCCTCCCCATCCATAACTTCCCTTCCCATCCATAACCCCTCCCCCATCCATAACTCCTCTCCCCATCCATAGCCCCCTCCCTATCCATAACTCCCATCCCCAATTCATAGCTCCCCTCCCCATCCATAGCCCCACTCCCCATCTATAACTCTCCTCCCCCTTCCATAACTTCCCTCCTCCATCCTTAACTCCCCTCCCAATCCATAAATCCCCTCCCCCATCCATAACTCTCGTCCCCCATTCATAGCCCCCCTCCCCATCCATAACTCCCCTCCCCGTCCATAGCCCCCTCCATCTATAACCCCCTCCACATCCATAACTAACCTCCCCATCCATAGCCCCCTCCCTACTCCTAACTCCCCTCCCCATCCATAACTCCCCTCCCATCTATAGCCCCACTCCCAAACCATAACTCCCCTCCTCATCCATAACTTCCCTCCCCAATCCATAACTCCCCTCCATTCATAGCCCCCATCCCCATCCATAACTCCCCTTCCCATCCATAACTCCCCTCCCCATCCATAACCCCTTCCCCCATCCAAAACTCCTCTCCCCCATCCATAGCCCCCCTCCCCATCCATAACCCCCTCCCTCATCCATAACTCCCCTCTCCCATCCATAACCCCTCCCCCATCCATAACCCCCTCCTCATCCATAACCCCCTCCCCATCCATAACTCCCCTCCCCCATCTAAAACTCCCCTCCATCCATAACCCCCTCCCCCATCCATAACTCCTCTCCCCAATCCATAGCCCCCTCCCCATCCTTAACCCCATCACCCATAACTCCCCTCCCCATCCATAAGCCCCTCCCCATCCATAAGCCCCTCCATCATCCATAACTCCCCCATTCATAACTCCCCTCCCCATCAATAGCCCCCGCTCCCCATCCATAACCCCTCTCCCTCATCCATAACTCCCCTCTCCCATCCATAACCCCTCCCCCATCCATAACCCCCTCCTCATCCATAACCCCCTCCCCATCCATAACTCCCCTCCCCATCTAAAACTCCCCTACATCCATAACCCCCTCCCCCATCCATAACTCCTCTCCCCAATCCATAGCCCCCTCCCCATCCTTAACCCCCTCCCCCATCCATAACTCCCCTCCCCATCCATAAGCCTCTCCATCATCCATAACCCCCTCCCCCATCCATAACTCCCCTCTCTCATCCATAACCCCCTCCCCCATCCATAACCACATCCCCATCCATAACCCCCTCCCCATCCATAACCCCTCCCCCATCCATAACTCCTCTCTCCCATCCATAACCCCCTCCCCCAAACATAACCACCTCCCCATCCATAACCCCCTCCCCATCCATAACCCCCTCCCCATCCATAACCCCCTCCCCATCCATAACTCCCCTCCCCATCTATAAGCCCCTCCATCATTCATAACCCCCTCCCCCATTCATAACTCTCCTCCCCATCAATAGGCCCACTCCCCATCCATAAGCACCTCCCCATCCATAACCCCCTCCCCCATCCATAACTCCTCTCCCCCATCCATAGCCCCCTCCCCATCCTTAATCCCCTCCCCCATCCATAAGTCCCCTCCCTATCCATAAGCCCTTCCATCATCCATAACGCCCTCCCCCATTCATAACTTCCCTCCCCATCCATAGCCCCACTTTCCATCCGTAAATCCCCTCCCCTATCTATAACTCCCCTCTCCCATCCATAACCCCTCCCCCATCCATAACTCCCCTCCCCATCCATATCTCCCCTCCACCATCCATAACCCCCTCCCCATCCATAACTCCTCTCCCCCATCCATAGCCCCCTTCCCCATCCTTAACCCCCTCCCCCATCGATAAGACCCCTCCCCATCCATAAGCCCTTCCATCATCCATAACCCCCTCCCCCATTCATAACTCCCCTCCCCATCTATAACCCCCTTCCCATCAATAACTCCCCTCCTCCATCGATAGCCCCCTCCCTATCCTTAACTCCCGTCCCCATCCATAACTCCCCTCCCCATCCATAGCCCCACTCCCCATCCATAACTCCCCTCCCCATCCATAACTTCCCTCCTCCATCCATAACTCCCCTCCCCCATCAATAGCCCCCTCCCCAGCCATGACTCCCCTCCCCCATCCATAACTCCCCTCCCCATCCATAATTCCTTTGCCCCATCCATAACCTCCTTCCCCATCCATAACTCCTCTAGCCATCCATAACCCCCCTCCCTCATTCCATAACCCCCCTCACCATCCAAAAGTCCCCTCTCCATCCATAGCCCCATCCCCCATCCATAACTCCCCTACGCCATCCATAGCCCCCCTCCCCATCCATAACTCCCCCCCTCATCCATAACTCCCCTTCCCCATCCATAACCCCCCTCCCCAATCCATATCTCCTCTTTCCCATCCATAGCCCCCCTCCCCATCCATAACCCCGTCTCCATCCATAATTCCTCTCCCCATCCATAAGCCCCTCCCCCATCCATAACCCCCTCCCACATTCATAACCCCCTCCCCATCCATAACCCCCTATACATCCATAACCCCCTCCCCATCCATAATTCCTCTTCCCTTCCATAAGCCCCTCCCCCATCCATAACCCCCTCCCACATTCATAACCCCCTCTCCCATCCATAAGACCCTCCCCCATTGTGAAGGCTTACTCAGCCCTGTAACAACTTCAGACAGTATTACCAAGGCTGGCTCCTCCTCAGGAAAATTAATGAATGGAAAAAGAAATAATAACAGACAAACATAAACACTTTATTATATATAAAATATAAAATATAAAACACTTAAATATGAAATATTAATCCTACCTTAAAGAAAATGAAAAATGAAAAATATAAATGATAATTGAATTAAATGCTAATATATATATATATATATATATATATATATATATATATATATATATATATATATATATATATATATATATATATATATATACATATATATATATATATATATATATATATATATATATATATATATATATATATATATATATATATATATATATATATATATATGTAGCCGTTGCTGATGATGGGGGGGGTCGCAGGTGTGGGTGACAACCCACCAACTCGTTCTTCACAGATTTTCCAGCCGTCAATAATCCGTCCAGCTGACAGAAAAGCAGGTTCTTTACCACTGCAATGCTACTTGCATACACAAACAGGTAAGTGGATCAAAAATTTGGGACGTCTCAGAACGTTAGTCCGTCTCCTTCAATTCTACTCGTTGATTAGCAGGTGACACTCTCTGTCCTTTCAAGCTGTAAAGAGAGACAGATTACCCACTGCTTAAGAAATCACTCTCCATGATAAGTACAATACCTAAAAGATGTGGTGATTATTGAAACATTTTAACCTATCAAGACTGAAAGGACTAAGTTAATTATTGGTCAAAAGTGAAGCTTTCAACCAATAAGTCCACTAAAATATGATCAGGTGTGTACCTACAGTAGTGTTGGGAGCTGTGAGTCGAGTGATTTACTGTTTGACCGGAGCCCCACACGTCACCTTTCGGGGGGGGGGAAGAGGGAGGGGAAGGGATAAAGGGAGCTAGACTGACCCTACCTTAACAAGCAGCCGGCAATCAAACTATCACTTTCGGGGAGGGGGAAAAAGGGGGGAGGGGGAATAGCGGGAGCGGAACTTACCCTACCTTAACAAGTAGCCGGCAATGAACTTTTCCCTCACACTCCTCCATACCAAGACTTATAGTCAAGGAGTATAAGAAGAATAGGCGAGGAAAAAGTTCTAACATGTGGAAGTCGCGTAAGGCAACAAATCTTCTACTGACTGTCACGACTTAACCAGTCAGAGAAATAATTGGATGAACCATTGATATACACAATATGGAACTTAAATGCCTGGAGTGCCAATGTCCACCTCAAGAGGCGACTGTTGGTTCCCTTAAAAGTTTCTAGGTATATCAAAGGTTTGTGGTCCATTTCTAAAATGAATTCTTTTCCCAGCAAATAAAATTTAAGTTTGGAGATACCCCACACAAGGGCCAAACATTCCTTTTCTATGGTGGAGTATCTCGTTTCTGCGGGAAGGAGTTTCCGGCTTAGGAAGCATGCAGGGAAGGAAGTACTATCATGGGATTGTAGTAGCACTGCACCTAAGCCAGTATTGGAGGCATCAGTTCTCAAACAAAATGTTTTATTAATATCTGGAATCTTAAGTATAGGGTCTTTTGAGAAGATATTCTTAATCTCATTAAACTTTTCCCGAGCTACGTCAGAAAGTTGAAAAGGCTCCTTCACAGACTTTTTAAGGAAGTCGGATAAGATGCCTGTAAGGTCAGTAAGGTTCGGGATAAACCGTGCATAAAAATTTGCAGAACCAAGAAAGCTACGCATGAGCTTCTTGGTTTTGGGGAATTTAAATTCTAATAAAGCTTTGATCTTACTGGGAAGAGGTTGCAGAGAGTTATTAGAAAGTATCAGTGGCTAAAGCTCCCGCTTCACACACGGAGGGCCCGGGTTCGATTCCCGGCGGGTGGAAACATTTTCGACACGTTTCCTTACACCTGTTGTCCTGTTCACCTAGCAGCAGATAGGTACCTGGGTGTTAGTCGACCGGTGTGGGTCGCATCCTGGGGGACAAGATTAAGGACCCCAATGGAAATAAGTTAGACAGTCCTCGATGACGCACTGACTTTCTTGGGTTATCCTGGGTGGCTAACCCTCCGGGGTTAAAAATCCGAACGAAATCTTATCTTATCTTATCTTATCTTTCTTTGGCTTGGCAGTGAGGCCATGTCAGCGTAACCTATGCAAAACTGATGTTAATGTTTGGATATGTTCGCCCCACGTGGATGTCAATACGTAAATGTTATCAAAATAAACTGAAACATTTGGCATATTACCCAAGACCTTTCTCATCAGTCTAACGTAGGTAGCACAGGCAGTTACCAAACCGAAGGGCATAGTTCTATACTGCATCAGTCCTTTGTGTGTAGGAAAAGCGGTGTACTGCTTAGAAGAAGGATCTAACATTACTTGATGATATGCCTGCGCAATATCAATCTCTGAAAAGATGGAAGCGTCATGAAATTTGTGTAGATCGCTATCTATTAAGGGCATAGGCTCAGCATCCCACCGAGTTATAGCATTAAGGCCTCTGAAGTCAATAGCAAGTCTATATGAATTTTCCTCCTTAACCATGACTACTGGTGAGCAATATGCAGATACTGAAGGTTCAATGATCTTTAGTTTTAATAATTTGTCTACCTCTCGGTCAAATGCATCCCTAAGGTGAACTGGAACTGGGTATAATTTTCGTTTGATAGGATTGTCCGTCACTAAGTCAGTCCTATGGACTACCGTGGAGGTAACACCTGGAATATCAGTAAAGACGTCTGAAAAGTTACTCACACATTGAAGTAGTTCATGTCTCTTACGGTCATCCAAAGATTCATTAATATTAATGTTGGTTGCGCCCGAGTGGTCAAGAGTCACCAAGTCATGTAGTTCTTCATCATAGTCCAAGTTAGAGGTGTCAGTTACGCACACCTTACATTCTTCAGTTGTTTTATCAAGTTCGTGTGGAAAAACTAAGTCAAAGTTATTAAGGCAGTTAACTGAATTTCTTCGGTAATATTTCTTAAGGATGTTGATATGACAAAGCTTAGGTTTCCCTTTGACTTCTATGAGGTGGTCAACTTTCCCACAAATTTTTAATACTTTATATGGACCTTTCCATGCTACTAATAATTTATTTGAGTTGATAGGCAAAAGTACCAGAACTTCATCCCCTACTTTAAAACTTCTCCTCTGACTTTTGGAATCAAAATAGGTTTTGTACTGTTCCATTGACAAGCTTAAGTTTTTCGAAACTATGTCAGAGGTCTCCTCAAGTTTGGATCTAAGGTCAAGGAGAAACTGATAAGAAGACTGAACCTCAGCCTTTACGTCCTCATTAGTCCATAAGTCATGAAGGATGGACAATAGGCCTCTGGCCTGTCTACCATAGAGAAGTTCAAAAGGTGAAAACCCCAAAGAGTCACTGGGAACTTCCCTCATGGCAAAGAAAGCACAGGGTAGGTAACGATGCCACTCCTTAGGTTTAAGGGAGCAAAGTTTCCTTAAAATGGACTTGAGAATCGAATGCTGGCGCTCAATCCTCCCATTACAGCTGGGATGATAGGGTGTTGTGAAGAGAGGCTTCACTCCCAGAAGTTGGTATAGATGTTGCATTACGTCAGATGTGAATTGCGTCCCACGGTCAGACAAAATTTCTCTAGGGATGCCCACTCTGGAGAAGATGGACAGAAGGGCTTCAGCCACCTCTGTAGTAGTTATGGTCTTTAAGGGTACGGCTTCAGGGAAACTCGAAGCATAATCAACTAATGTTAATATATATCTATGTCCCCCAGATGAAAGTGGAGATAAAGGACCAACGATGTCAATAGCTACTCTTTCAAACGGTACCGTAAAGATTGGCATTTTGACCATAGGTACTCGCCTGGTACCTCGGGAGGATGACAGTTGGCAAACTTTACACGATCTACAATAGGTAGTGACATCTGAGGACATTTTTGGCCAAAAATAGGTTTCTCTAATTTTATTTAAGGTTTTACGATGCGAGAAATGTCCGGCCACTGGCAGGTCATGAGCCATTTTAAGAACAGTCTCCCTGCATTGACTTGGAACAACTAAGATGGAATAGTCTATCTCATCTGAATTTAATTTGAATACTGACTTGTACAAGATACCTTTTATATATTCAAATTTATATGAAAAGTTTTTCCTTTGGATAACTTAATTTTGTCTAGCTGCATTTTGACAATTCTGAAGAGAAGGGCAATTACGTTGTAACTTGACAAAGGAGTCCTTCGATATATCTAAAGGCTTAAAGTCAGGGAAAATCAAAGGATGGACAGTAGGAGAAGCCTGGGCTTTGGTCTGAGCCCTAGTCAAGACATTTATGGTATCGGAGGCGATATCTTCACTTTCATCTAACAAGTGAACTGGTGATCCTACTACCTCGCTTTCGAGAGTATTTTTTTACAAGTTTAATATGTTTATTATGCGCCCCATACCCATCCTGTGGGCGGTAGTCAAAAGATTACAGAGGTACATAATTGGTCCAGGGACTGGATCCCAAAGTTTTGATAGTTGAGCAAGTTACAGAGGTAATGAACTCATAATTTACAAAGGTAATGAACTCACAATTTACAAAGGTAATGAACTCCAGGTAGGTCTAGTCACAATTATGACAAGTTAAAAAGGTATTTACAGATTACAGAGGTACGTAATGGGTCCAGGGACTGGGCTCCAAAGTTCATTACAAAGGTAATGAACTCACAAGTTACAAAGGTAATGAATCCTGTAAGAATGGTTACTTACGTTTATACATGGGTACAATCATGAACAAATTCCAGAGTAATGAGCAATTCACACTTCCACGCACGGTCACAACTGTAATGAGTTATTGGTGCAAATGTTGATTGTTGAGACACACACACACACACTGTTGCAACCCCTGAATGGGTTACAATGATTATTATGTATATATAATGTATATTACCTTTTCATTTAATTTTATATTGCTTATATTTGCGATAATAGCTAAATCGTAAATGTATGACTTTATATTATTATTTGACTGTTATATTGTTATTTAGCTTATGTTGTTAGGATGTATATAAAATGTGCTCAGTTAGTCTTGATTGTCAAACTACTGTAATTATCGCTTGTCCTCACCTCTCGTGAAGTTTTCAGTCTGCTCTAGACTCTCTTGGTGGTTGGACAGATTGTCTGTCTCATTATTCTTGTTAGTTCTGTAGAACTTTGTTCACAGAACATTGTATAGACTTTGTGATTTTCGACGTTGTACTGAGGTTGTGTGTCACATAGACACTCTGAGTATCTCAGGTCCTTAGCTATAGCTTGTGACCTAATTTTGTACTGGTTCCTGTGTATTGTCACAGTCACAGTTTTTCCTATGCTGAACATAGATTCAGTATTATGGGAGTTTTGTAACTTTTGTGGAGGATCTGCTGATGGTCCCTACTTAGTGTCGTTATATTATTTCCCAGTTCCTGATTCTGTGTCGCAGTCGTATATTGCATTGCTATTGGGCTTAGCATTCTTTGTTGTTCAAGCAGACTGTTCGGGTTGCCAGTCGGTCAAGAAGTTAGTTTATTTGAGGACTTTGTCAGTCACTTGTTTAAGTCTTATTCGAGTCTTGAGACATAGCTAACTACTTAAGAGCACTTACACGCATACACACACTTACTTGTACATATTTGTAATATCTTATTAAGTGTTAATGTACCTGACGGTACTTAAGAATTATAAATGTGACATGTGCTTTCAGCACAATAATATTGAACTCGAGAGATTGATTTTATTTTGATTGATGTGATTTAATTTACTTTGATAATATACCTCTAGACAACTTATAGACTTAATAAATTTATTAAATTTTAATTTCTCTAGTTAGTAGCCTACCAGTTGTAATCCTAAAGCTCTATTGAACCATACTGAATTTTAATGGATAATTGGAAAAGGAGACTGACTACTTGTTACGAAAACCCAGTAACAGGCTGGATGCTAGAAGGGCAGTCCTTTCTAGTATTCACTGGAGATCTCTAAGCTTTTAGAATCGCGTTTTTTGTAACACACACACACACACACACACACACACACACACACACACACACACACACACACACACACACACACACACACACACACACACACACAAACTCGTACACACACACACACACACACACACACACACACACACACACACTCGTACACACACACACACACACACTCGTACACACACACACACTCGTACACACACACACACACACACTCGTACACACACACACACACACACACACATACACACCCACACACGCTCACACACACTCATACACACACACAAACACTCACACACACACACTCACACACACACTCATACACACACACTCATACACATACACTCATACACATACACACACACACACACATACACACACACACACAATACACACACACACACACACAAAACACACACACACACACACACACACACACACACACACACACACACACACACACACACACACAGGAGCTTGGACTCGACCCCTGCAGTCTCAACTAGGTGAGTGCACACACATACACACACACACACACACACACACACACACACACACATACACATGGTAATGCATTATTTACAGCTAGCAAAGTCAGGGTATTTCTCCAGAATGGTCTGGAATGGTCTGTGGATAAAATACTTAGCCATTTCTTGAACACTTCTGAGTGAGTTGTTTCTAAATTCATTAATTTTATCGCACTCCAGTACATAATGACGCAGGGTGTGACAATAGTCCATCTGGCAAAGTTTACATTTCGTTTGGTCTACATCTGGTGGTGGTGATTTAACCTGCCAAAGATACTTGTAACCCAGCCGGAGCCGGGCAGTAGTGACATCCAAGAGTCTGCTTATTTTGTTGGATGCACCATAGACATGTGGCTCCTCCTGCATGATGGAATGATGATAGATGGACTCACTGGTGTCAATCTCCCTGAGTCTTCAGTCATTAAAATTCAGTTGAAGTTCTTTTCGTATTATTGTTCTCAGACTACTACCTGACAAGCCAAGATTGCAATCTAATCCCTCTTTGAAAGCATACAGCTTGGCCAATTTATCAGTTCTATCATGCATCTGAAGACCAATGTGAGATGGAATCCACAGCATGTGCACTATGACTCCACTGTCCACAATCTTACCATACCTGTGTCTGGCTTCTGACACAAGCATGCCTCAATTTATGCTTAATGAGTTGAGAGCATTTATGGATGACAGAGAATCAGTTACAATTAAACTGTCAATCTTAGATACATAGATGCATTTCAGTGCAAGGAGTATGGCAAACAGTTCTGTCTGAAGGGTAGAGGCCCAATTATTGATGCGTGCTCCAATTTCTTTAAGAGAGCCATCACTCTGTACGACAACAGCAGCACTACCAGCTGCACCAGTGGATTGGTGAACAGAACCATCAACGTAAATAATTTGCGAGAGTGTGTGCTGTGTGACTAAGTTATCAATACAGCTTAAGGCATCATGTTTGGCTTCAAGGCGAAGTTTTGGTTGTGATTTAAGAAGTAGTTTGGGGGGAAATGGAGGAATGGTAGTTTGGAATGGGGTAATATTCCATGGAGCGGAGAAGTGCCGCTGTTGCCTTACTTGACATAGATCATGTATCTGATTCATGCGGAGGTCGGTTCCAGTTTTTTCGATCCATCTGGAGGAGTGTTCACCAGTGCTGAGGAAAGTTTGGAGGGCTTCTGTGCAGGGGTTTGAATGGGCTTGCCTGAACATATTAACCCCAATTAGGATATTTCTTTCAGTAACACGATCTCTGATGCTTGGAATATCAAGTTCTTTTTGCATATTTAAAATTTTGGCAGTACGAGGGCATCCTAAAATGATCCTCATTGCTTCGTTCAGCAGTTTTTCCAGCCCTCCAAGCTTCCAGTCAGACACAAGAGCAAGTAGTGGCGCAGCATAATCAACCAATGATCTAATATAAGCAAGATACATCATTTTCACAATTTTAACATTAGCACCATACCTGGGGTGAAACCCAGCCACAACTCTAAGTGCTCTTAGTCTTTCTTTGTATTGGCGACAAAGTCTTGTTACAACAGGTCCAAGTAATGGAACCTCAAAGCCTAGATACCTGTATCTGCTTACATATTCTAGAAGAGACCCATCATGCAATTGGATCTGACGAACTGTGCCTCTCTGTCGAGGAGGACGCCTATTGAGTATCTTTGTTTTATCAGTAGAGATTATCAACCCCAGGTCCTGACACGAGGCTAGTACATGATTAAGAATGTTTTGGGTGTTGGAGAATCCGGTGGTGTGAATCATTATATCATCAGCAAAACTAATCACATAATGATGGGGCTGACTAGGCATAGCATTAATTAATGAATTAATTAGAATATTGAACAGTGTGGGACTGAGCACACGTCCCTGTGGGGTTCCTAATTCAAAGTCTTTAGTTACACTTCTATGTCCCTGGAACAACACAGACGATTTTCTGTTGGACAGGTAACCTTTAATCCAGCGGAGAAGCCATCCTCCAACATCCATTCTGGCAAGTTCACTAATGATTACATGTCGGTTGGCTACATCGAAAGCGGATTTAAGGTCAAGGAACGTAGTGTATGAGCTGTCAGTGTGCAGAGTGAGAAAGGTGGCTATGCAATGATGCACACTCCTTCCATGCATGAAACCATGTAACCGGGGAGACAAAAATTGTTTGATTCTGTACATGAGACGATTAAGAATCATTCTCTCAAATGTTTTACACAAGCAGCTAGTAAGAGATATAGGGCGAAATGCATTTTGTTGATAGGGCTTAGGAATTGGAATGATGAGGCTGTTGGTCCAAGATTGAGGGAGCTCCCCAGTTACATAGCTCATGTTATATAATTCAAGTAATGGATTACCTGGTACTCGACACAGCAATCTGAGTATGTTGTAAGTAATACCATCCTCACCAGGCGACGTGGAGTTGCCCTTAGTTAGTGCTGCATCAAGTTCATAATTAGTGAAAGGAATGTTGCAGTCATCTGCCTTGCTGAGCATAAAGCAAACAAGTCTCTCCCTTGCATCATATTTGTCATTTAATTTTGCCTGTGTGGTACTGGGAAGATTGTCATAGCTAGATGTAGCAGCCCAAGCACTGACTAACTCATTCGCCCTATGCAAGGGATGAGGGTGCGCGATCTGCCCAGTTCTGTTACCCTTAATTCTATTTATGTCCCTCCATGCCCGGCTAAGTGGGGTGTGAGCATTAAGACCGTTGACAAATTTTTTCCCAGTCTGTTTGCCGCAGCTCTGTCATACGATCTCTGGCAGCAGCAAGGGCAGTTTGGAAGAGGCTCAGCATTCCAGGGGTACGATGTTTTCTATAGGCTAGGCCTAGTCTGCGAGCAGTACGTTTCAGTGTACGAAGTTTAGAATCATTGTAATAAGTATGGTTTTTGAAGGAGGTATGATTATTATGGAAGTTTGTTGGGTTTAGAGTACCAAGAGGTTTCAGTGGCGGCTCTAAGTAGTTCTGAATAATGCTCACAAGGTCATTGTTAAAGGTCTCTACAGAGGAACACTCATAGGAATTATACCAGTCAGTCACATGTGCAACAAAGTCATCATGCTGATCAGTGGGAACATTAAAACGTTTCCGTTTGAATATCCCACCAGGAAGGATAGTATTACCAATATCTAGTGAGGTTAGCCTAGGGAAATGATCAGACGCTATATCTGTTACAATGGAAGACTCACAGCTGGCAGAAGTAATGTTGAAGCCCAGGCACAGATCAAGGACACCTCCATAGATATGTGTGGGTTCAAGGTCACCTACAATTTGCACATTATCATGACTGTTTAAGAGTGACAACAGTTGATTGCCATTACGATTACCAAACTGTGAGTTTCCAATGCTTTTGTGTCTCGCATTGTAATCGCCAATAATAAGAGAAGGTTCAGAATGAGCACAAGTTGGGAGCTCCAAGTAATTAAACTTATCAGCAGGAGCGTACAAGTTAAATATGTTGAGAGCAGAGTTCCCTATATAAATCCTAACACCGTGATATTGTAGCCCCTCTGTTTTCTTATGTGCAAGAAGTTGATGGGGAAGTGATTTTTTAATATATAGAACACAAGAGTTAGTAGATTTGAGGTTATATGCAACAAATGATGGTAATTTAGGGGGTTGGGATTTTTCAGGGACTCTGCACTCTTGTAGACACACAACATCAATGGGTTCAGTGGTTACTTTGTGATGAAGGTCAGGAAGTCTTTTTCTAAGTGATGCAATATTCCAGCTTAATATAGAAAGTTTATACGAGTTTTGATCCATTATAGTAGTCCTGGGATCTTGTTGAGTTTCTCAGCATAATGAAAAAATTGTTCATATAAATGGCAGACCTTATCAATGTCAACAGTGTTACCCTTGTCCATGAGTTTGTTAAGTGCACTTCCAGTTGTAAGGCCTCGTGGGAGTCTTCGTCTACTCAGAGCACGACGCTGTTCATGTGTGAATGTATGATAGGTGACACCACCACTCACATTCCCTCCCCCACTAACATTACACGCAACACTATAACTGTCATCACCAACACCACTACCAACATTGTGTTCATTACATTTATCAACAGTATTGTATTCAACATTAATGTCAAAGTGGTTAACCTCATCACACTCTGCACCACCACTTATATTACGCTCATCACTATTATTAACATTATAGACACCACTGCCCTCATCACACTCTTCACCACCGCTTATATTACGCTCATCACTATTACTAACATTATAGACACCACTGCCCTCATCACACTCTTCACCACCACTTACATTACGCTCATCACACTCTTCACCACCATTTACATTACGCTCATCACTATTACTAACATTATAGACACCACTGCCCTCATCACACTCTTCACCACCACTTATATTACGGTCATCACTATTACTAACATCATTGACACCATAGCCTTCATTATGATGCTCACTATAGTTATCAACACAAGTATTATATTCGTCATTACTGTAATTAAGAACACCACCACCACCTTGTTCAGCAGCCTTACACTTGCTTTCACAAATTGTGACAATCTTGTTATTGGTACACTCTATACATCTTTCCTTGTGTTGCTCAAGTTGTTGTTTCAGGAGAAATTGTTGTGTTTCCAGTACCCTTATGCGCGACATCAGGTTGTATACCACAGGAGCAAGACTTGGAACATCTGGAGACGTGAAGTCCCGGTCAGCTGAGCTCGTTGGCTGACTGTCAGCTGACTCAGCTAGGCTGGTATTGACAGCCGACGTGATGGAGGTCTGTTGACGTGCTCCCCAGGTGAGGTGCTCAACCCCATTGTCTGAGGGCAGGCATGAGCCGGTATTCAGACCCGAGGTACCTGGTAGTCCTGGGGGGCCATAAAGAGGGGTACAGGGTGAAGTGCGGTTGGCTTCGATGCGATCAGCCCTCACACTGCAGTCAGTATGAGCTGCTGTAACTCCTGAGGTCTTACAATTTATACATTATTTAGCAACAGTCTGTTGCTGTTTGATCATATCATAACACCGTTCAGAAGGATGAGCATTGGCACACACTGCACACCAGTGTGACTTAGATGGGCATTTCCTGGCAATGTGGCCCCAGCGTTGACACTTATAACATCGACGTTGAGGAGGTCTGTACAATGCAATGTAATAGCGTCTGTTGAGGGCTGCACGGGAGTGAATATAGCGTGGCAGAGTCCCCTGGCCAGTCCACTCAGCTAATATCAGACCGTTGGAAAGTCGACGAGGGCTTGCAACTTGCTCTGACGCCAGATATTGAGGATTCAAGTGCTTGTTGACGTTGTAGATGACAATAAGCACTTTAGGTGCCCTTGGTGGGGCAGCTCGGAGTTTGATGTTGGCATATTCGTGAGTGAGAAGTTTGTCTATAAATGCTGAATCATTAGGCACAAAGACGTAGTTATCCTCATCGTGGACAAACTTGATCGTTTTCTCATGATTGTCTACACTAGCTTCGAAAAACCAGTTACACTTGGTCTCTTGATCAGTGTTGTTAGGGAAATCTAACCTGACAGCTTTGGGAGGGTGTGCGCCCACTGTATTGCTTTCAGCAAGCTTTCTCTGGAAGCCTCGTTCTTTTTTCCGAGCCTGTTTACTAAAATATGTTTCAAATCTGCCTTCACCATCATCTACGTCAACACCATCAGCTATACTCATAGCTGACAGGAGTTTCACACTGGCGATGGGTTAAAGGATACCGGTGAATAGAAGGGACAAGGAAGGGATATTCACCTCGCTAGACACAGGCAATATGGGTGTAGTGGCCTGCGGGTCGCAGTGCGATTTTCAAGGTCATTCACGGGGCCACAGTCGTCTCGAGAGTTACCAATACTGCACTACTCGTTAATTACTCCAAACCCGCAGCACTTAACACAGCTAGCACACATGTCTAGGAATGACAGACAAATTTTCACTCTGTGGACAAACAAATCAGCACAAACTTACTATGTTTATAGATGAACCTCTGGCATGTTACAGTTAAAAAGCCGTCTCCAAAGGAGTTACCAGGTACTGCAATGCTCGTTAAATTGTTCTTAACCACTCTTGTTGTGTTCCAACTATGCAGCATTCCTCCCAGAAACACTCAGTGCATAGAAGAATAACAGGTCATCTTCCTCAGTTAGAGATATAACACATTTTGTACAAGTGGCACAGTCAGATTCATCTGGCAGGCCTAAGGTCTGGATCACTAACTCACGCAGGATGGGAGATTCGTCCGTATTTCTCAGGTAGGCAGAGGTGACTAGCTGTGCGGAACTCAGATATTTGAGTACCAGCGGAGCAGCAAAATACACCTCTACACTGCACGTTGATAAAGGCGAACGGCTGAGTTTAAAGGCGGAGAGTTGGGGGATACAGGAGAACAGCAGGGGTGACTGAGCACGCACATTCGCCTCTCTTCACATAGTCAATATGGGCGAAAGTCTCAGGCAGGAGAAGCAGTGCCTCGCTCAAGGTCACTGGCTGAGGCAGACTTCTCAAGAGTTACCAAACACTGCAATACTCGTACAAATAGTTACTCACTCCAAACCTGCAGAACTTCTAGCACATGTGTCTTGGAATGAAAACGAATTTTTAGTGTGTGCACACCTGGGTTACCAACTCAGGTTGGTAAAGGGATGAGTTGTGCACATTTTCAGAGGCACGAGTAGCAGTGGACTAGCAAAATTCACCTCTACACTGTATGTTGATAGAGGCGAAAGGCTGAGGTAAAATGAAAGGCAGAGGGGAAGCAGAGGCCTGTGAGGGCCTTTTCAAAAACGGAAAACTATTTCCAGTGTTTCACTAGGTATATCCCCAGTCACAACTCGCACATAAGAGTTCTCGCAACACTGAA